>NW_026652292.1:75070442-75336767 GCF_009828535.3 Hylobates moloch | reverse complement strand
AAAAGCAGAACCACTGATAAATGGTCTAACAAAGATCACATGCTTCTGAGGGAACATGGCAAAGGGCAAAAGCAGAACCAGTGATAAGGGTCTATGTTCAGTGGTGCACGTATTGTCTTGATAAACATCTTAACAGAAAACAGGGTTTGGGAGCAGAAAATCAGTCTGACCAAAAATTTACCAGGGTTGAGTTTTCCCAACTCGAGTAAGCCTGAGGGTTCTGCAGGAGACCAGGGCATATCTCAGTCCTTATCTCAACTGCACAAGATGGACATTTCCAGAGCAGCCATTCACAGACCTGCCCCCAGGGACACTTTCTTTTCCCAGAGTATTAATATTCCTTGCTGGGAAAAGAATTTATTCACATTTACTACTTGCATGTCCGTTTATAGGCCCTCTGCAAAAGGAAAAATAGGGCTCTTTTTGCCCAACCCTGCAGGCAGTCAGACCTTATGGTTGTCTTCCCTTATTCCATAAAAATCACTATTTTTCAAGGTGCACTGATTTCATTGTTCAAACACATGTTTTACAATCAATTTGTACAGTTAACAATTATCACAGTGGTCTTGAGGTGACCTACATCCTCAGCTTATGAAGGTAACAGGATTAAGAGATTAAAGACAGGCGTAAGAAATTATAAGTATTTGAGAACTGATAAATGTCCATATTAAGATGAAATCTTCACAATTTATGTTCCTCTGCTGCAGCTCCAGCCAGTACCTCTGTTCAGGGTCCCTGACTTCCCATAACAGATACTTACCAAGGGAAGCTCAGTTTATGAGCTGCAAGATTGGAAAAAGGCCCAAACATGTATGACTGTGGACTTGGTTCTGCTGTCCATATGAGATGGTCAGCAGCTGGCAGCAATGGAGCTGGTTCCCCTCGGGAGTTCCCCTGAGTGATATTCTTGGGAACTCTTGTTTCCATGGATACTCGCAATCTTTTGTGCCCTAATCTTCATCTGGGGACTCTGTAGGTATGTGAATCCAATCCCCTACTGCCACATTCTAAGTGATTACATATAGGCAACTTGGTGGTAAACCAGTGGATCAGCCAAATCCCAGGGACATAAAACTGCAGACTAGACATTGCTTTTTCCCTTGACTATCCCACAATAGCTAGTGTTCATAGAATTGCAAAATTACTCTTCCTGCCTCGTGTGTTAGTAGCCTGATACTGTCTCATCCTTAATATTGTCTTGCAAAGAAAGTGCCTAGAATACTTTGTGTCCTGTGGTCTTGGAAGATGGCTGATGTAACTGGAAAATCACCATGCTCTCACACCCAACTCATCAATTCAGACAACCTATGTATTCTCTGAACAGCTTAGTGGCCTTCATTTGTGCTTCAAGGTATAAGAATGAACTATATAGGCCCATCTCTAATCAAGTAATTCATCTGCAGATACCAATGTCCTAAGACCTCTTTCTTCTTGTCCTTGCCATGGTCAGGAATTTCTGTACTTGTTACGGGATGTTCCTCTTACTCTGAGATTGCTAGTAACAGGTATACATCTACCCTAAGCCCTGGCTAGAAGGAGTTGTCCATTCTTATAGGAGAGGTAGCCCTGGTGGCCAGGTTGGCTGTATATAGGTGTCAGCTTGGAAATTGGTCACAGATCTGCTAAAATCTGAGCTATTTGATCAGGGTATATCCTTGACAAACTAAGGTTTAGAAATGTCTTTCTTCCAGGAAGACATGGCTGTGGTGAGCATTGCCCTTAAGGCAATGGTTTTTTGGTTTCCTTCCTTCTAGTCAATAAATACTTGAGAATCACTATGTGCCTGGCTTTTGCTATAGGTATTCATGGTATTTTAGGTAGAATAAATACTTATGCAAGGGAATCAAAGTGGAGGAGGGAGTTTGTTCAAGTTTGCTTGGGTAGTCTCCTGCAGAGCTCTGTGGCTACTCCCCTACAGGATGGGCTCTTCCCCCTTATCCTGTGTTGTGCATGCCTTCTAGCCATCTTAGCTGGCTATAAAATAGTCTGAACCTCATTAGGTGTCAGTGTGACATTGTCACCAAGTTTTAGGTTATTTGCCCCAAGCAATGCTCCTGTAATCCTGGGCTATGTTGACCTGTGTAGTTCCACTTGGGACACTTCCAGTTGGTGAATGTGGCTTGCCTATAGAACTTGCAAGATACCAGCCACATGGGGACAGCTGAGGTGTCTCCTGCCATAGAGGTACCTAGACCCAGTGTTCTTGGCCTCTATAAAGGGAAGGAGTTAACAATTGCAATTGAAACTAAGATCTGAGTCTTTTTTCATGGGTGCCCTGGTCTAATGAAGCTTAGTTTGAATTCAGTCCTTTGGCTTTCATCAGGCTGTTCTGCTTCTAATTTGAGTAAAAAATGCATGGTGAACAGAGTTTAGCACAGAAAAGGAACCTGGATGGGACCACAGAGCTATAGTTCCTGGGGTTTGAGTCTTGTACCCAATGGTCGTGTCTGACTTTCAGTGGGCAAAATGATTGGCTTGTTCCTTTCCTGCTTCTAGCTTTCTAAAATCATTAAAACTATGCCCCCAGAGGGAAGAAACAGAAGCCAAGTTGTCTTCACTGTGTATGAATATATTCTTAACCAGCAATGCATGTGTGAGAAAGCTCTTTGGGGATACTTTGCAGAGAGGTAAAAGATGACTTAGCTCTGAGAACAAGCTCTAAAAATGAGGTAGGGCTTGTTCATCTTGATGTGCTTGTATGTCGTGAAAATGCCAATCTTAAAGGTCTTACCCGTGCTGTTGGAGGTGTCTCCTGTGCATCAAATTATGTACCTCCACATGGCATTGTTCTGCCTGAGACTCCTCACCCTAGTGATTACTAGAAATCTTCATTTCTTACCAACTTCAGGGTGGATGGGAAAGACCAACTTTCTTAATCTCGATGGGACTCTGTGGTACCATCTTTTTATCAAAAGCAAGATAAAACTTAAATCTGGATAGAATGCTGGTATAACATTCTGCAGTAAAGGAGACCCTGACTTTTCTGTGGTTCACCGTAAGGAGGTTCTATTCCCAAGATCATGCTGTGATCTAAGATAGTTCCCCTACCCTTCTACAGACACATCCCTTATGCTTGGCCAATGAGATAAGTTTATCTTTGAATTGTTAAGTGCAGTTTTCCTAGTGAGTTGCCTAATGCTGAGCTTTCACAGGAATTCTAATTCCTGTGGTCTCTGGTGGGAAACATAAGGTACTGAACAGCATGAACTTTGCTGTGCATGCAACTGTGCTGCCCTGGATGGGACTGTGTGGATATCTCCTGCACAGACAGCTAAGAACAAGTAATTAACTTGAAGCATATTGCTATACTTTTTTTCACCCTTGGGCTATTGAGACAAGCTCTGGAAGGGCCAATGAGTTTTGCCACCCATCCCCTACCTCCAAAATGGGCAAATCAGTGTCTTCATGAAAGAAGGAAGCTAAAGCCTTTCATGTAAGTACAATCCTGAATCACATACATAGGTCCCTGCAAACAATTTAGTTGCACACCCACCCCTCTGACTGGCTTCCCTTCGGGATAGACATTGGTGAGCAAGAGCTTAGACTCTCACCAGCTGGTCAGCTCCAGGGTTCACAGTCTGAGCAACTGAATCGAGTCCTTTTCATCTGTCCTACAGAAGGGCTACAAATGGGGTTGGGGGTGGCATCTGGAGGTATCTGTGGAAGGTTCTATAGCTAGGGGCATCCTGTCTTGTGGTCCAAGCTTTCTGGCAGTGTATGGCAGACTCAACAATTGCATAGGTTCATAGTGTTTACAGCCGTTTAGGGGAAATGTAGGGACACATTTCTGCAGTAAGAAAGCTCAGCCTATCCTGAAAGATGAAGAATGCCCTTCCCCACAACTCCCAGGGTCTGAGGTGCTTCCTTTCCTAGGTTCCTGGGGTTTTGCTTTCCAGCCACTGCCACAAAATCAGGGTGTCCCATTCCAGTAGATATAGTTTCACATCTTAGTCACCCCCTCCTCTGTATCCCCAAATATTTGTCTTCTAAAGAGCCAGATCTAAGGAACAAAAGCGTTTTCACGAAACCTAACCAACATCAAGTCTGAGTTCTCTAGGTCTGCCCTTGGCCAGGTTGCCAGCCAGAGGGTAAATCAACCAGGTTCTCTTAGGGTTGCTGCTAGAAAGTTCAATGTGTCATTCCCAGGGTTGGGCTGGGCAGAAACCTGAATTTTCACAGCAGGTTGATTTTTAGTCCCAAAGGTCTGTGTAATACCATACCCTTCTTATCATTGTCCAGTAAGCTCCCAAGAGGAGGTATGGGCCGTCTCTGAAGGCAGCTCTACTTACTGACTTAACAGTTTTACTATGCAGTGTGGACCAGGAGGAAATAAGTGGAGTTGGCCTGCCAGGTCACTGTTGAAGAGCTTCTGCTGAAATGGGTATATCACCTTCAGACTGCAAGTAGCCTGGAAAGCTGAACGTCTGATGCTGACTAGTTTCAAGGGCCATGGCTGGAGTTGGCAGATACGTAACAAAGTCAACAGACAAGCCTGAGAAGGCTTCAGGAGTTACCAAGTTATCTGTCAGGAATGTGTTAGGGAGGCCATCCATGCTTCATGGGATATATCCACTTGTCTCACAGTTTTGGGCAAGAATTGTAATGCGGCATACAGGTCTAGGCTCAGCATCAGAAACAGGTTCCATTAGCAGTTCAATTCATCTGGTCTGATCAGAAGAGACCCTCACCATGGATACTTGCATTGAGTTATCCAGGTAGTTCACTCAGTCTCTATGACCAGTATCCACAGTACATGGACAGGTTTGTCTGGAAAGAACCTCAAGGGTCCCATTCCAAGATACTGGAGGCCCAGAGTCAGCTTAGAAAGTTATTTTCCCTTCTCTGGCCAAGTGAAGGTAGACTGTCAGCTTGTACAAATGGTCTGAACACACCACAGCTCAGCTTCAGGTAGGGCAGCAGTGGGATTGTTAGGGTGGCGGTGATATTACTAAAATAAGACAAATACCCTAGTGACATCAAATGATCACAAACCACCAAGAACAAGTACTAAGGTAGCATTCAGTGCTGCATGGAAGACTTACTGTTCCATGTTCCCAGCATTATCCAGCCCTAGGGAGGAGAAGGATTGTTCTTTCCTTTCATGCCATCCAGTTTGGAGAGGATCTCATGTCTACATCAAACTTCTCTCCTTTCTTCCAATGCTTGCTTGATGATTCTTCTACATAGATGTGCATATGCCAATTTTGTATTCTTTTGTAATAGTTGGACTTGAAACTGTGTTCTCCAATCATCCACTTCCCTTCCCAGTTTAATCAATTACTAGGGAACTTCCAGGCACGATGAATTGTGGTGCAGAGGTGGAGACATCTGGCCTCAGTATCCCAGATGGATCCCACAAGGGTCTATGAGGACCTGTGTGGCAGACCTGAAAGTAGTCCAAGTTGCCACTCACCACCCCACAGCCCAGGATTGACAGATCTGGTGCTTGTGTTGGTGAGGCCTGCAGAGGCTCCTGCCTTAACGCTTGGGTCCTGGTTTTGGATTACATCGAGTTATTTAACTAGCTTATTGATACGCTCTTAAGTTGACCAATAACTCTGAACGAGTGTTTGGGTTGTTCCCTTTTCTTAACTCCTTACTGAAGAGCCCTCAGTATGATGGTCTTGAGTGTGGGTCATTGGGGAAATGGCATAGGCTTTCCCGTATGCATACAGAGCTGCTTCCTATTCA
The DNA here is from genome assembly GCF_009828535.3 of Hylobates moloch. Classification (NCBI taxonomy): domain Eukaryota; kingdom Metazoa; phylum Chordata; class Mammalia; order Primates; family Hylobatidae; genus Hylobates; species Hylobates moloch. Next base: position 75,331,076 of record NW_026652292.1, on the reverse strand, counting down.
GCTTGGTGCAGGTTCCACCCATATACTGGGAGTCCCTGAACCTGAGAGGGGAGTGATCTGGATGTTTCCAGAAGTCTTAATACCTACTCTGTAGCTTGTTTGTTAAAAATCTAAGTGGCTAAAATCTAAGTCATAGATTAATTGACGCTAGGCGTGACTAGAACACCTGCCTGTCCTGCCCCATAAGAAAGAAGCTGCAGTGACCTTACAAATGCTAATTTTGAGGGGAAAAAGGACACAGATGTAGACTCCTAGGTCCTTTGTGGCATACATGTGCTTTGTTTCTGTATCACCAGCAACTAGTGTGCATAAAACATCTTGGCTTCAGGGGAAGTGAGGTACAAGTTAACTGGAGTCTTTTATACCCTACTGTTGACATGACCAACAGCTTGAGTAACCAGGTAAATGAGGTGTGGACTGATCTATGCATTCTCAATACAGCATAGGCAAGCTGGCATAGGAACTTTCTGGTGTCTCAAAGATTAAAAACATTACCTAGATCCTTATCTTGGCCAAGGTCAGTGTCATGGTTCTAGGCACCCTTGGCATAACTGTAGAGCTACAACACACCAGCTGCAAGTTAGCCATATCCCTATATACCTTCTATTGCAGTGAACAAAACCAGGCTCCACTAGTATGGCACAGCAAGGAATAATAAGGAAACTGCCACCTGTGACTCATGAGAAGCATGGAACATGGGGCCTATATAAGGTCATGCTGGGGAGGGCTCATATCATACCCTGGATATCAAGCCCCTTAGTCTATGCAGGCTGTTGTGACAAAAATACTGTACATTGAGTGGCTTAAGCAAGTTATTTCTCAGTCTGGGAGGGTGGGAAGTCCAAGATCAGTGCAGCTGCACATGATTGATGTCCAAGCCTGCCTTTTCAGCTTATAGACAGCTGCTTTCTTATATCCCCATATGGCTTGAGACGGGAGCCAGCTCTGTTGTGTCCCTTCTCATACAGGTGCTAATCTCAAGGTGGTTCTACTCTCATGACCTACCAACCTTCCAAAGGCCTCATTTTCTAACACTATCAGGAAGATGAGGGTTCCCCTCATACAATTCCTGGGGGGATGAACACTCCATAGCACCCTTTATCAGATGGCTTCTTCCACACCACCAGGCTGTGCTGCCTGGTGAATGCCTTTTCCAGTGCTTTCAAGACCACACGTTCAGCTGGGAACAGCTCGAAGCTTTGTTTTATGAAGGCCCAATGCTTGTATCTGGTTCAGGGAGCCCCAGGAGGCTGGGAAGAACCCCAATTCCACTCCTAAGCAGCTATAGCCCAGGGCAACTCTGCAACAATCTAAGTTGATGACAAGGTGTTCTAGGCACAACTGATGGAGATCCGCTCCACATGGAGCTAGGGAGCGATTTGCCCAGTAGGCCGGACAGGACTTGCCAGATACCAGAATGTGTACCTCATAGTCTGGGGATGGATCTGGCTAAAATAGACCCAATAGAGATGGACGATAAACAGATTGACTCCCCTTTCATATCTTAGCATCTAAGAGAGATTGAGTTTGTGGTTTAGGGGGACAGATGAATGCTGAATGGCATGGTTTTTTTCTAATGGAAAAACGGCAACAGGCCTTTGAGCCCCTAGGTAACTTCTCAGGGGACAATGGGATTATGAACCAAGCACAGAATGTCTGGGTGGATTAAGTGGTCATTGAGGGATGTATTGGATTCTTTGCACTGGAGTTTAAATATTCTCAAATATGGTCCAACAAAGTTGTCTACAAAGCACAATGACAGTACAGCAAGTATGTGAATTGAGGCAAACAGGTGTCTTGGGGATAGTTCTGGGTTTATCTGAATATTGCCATTGCTAGGGCTACATCAATAGACCCCTCTGCCATATTAAATATTTCCTGGGTCACCCTTATAAAGTGAGATTCAATAACATAAGGGAAACTTTCTTAGATGCATTCCATGTATTGTATTTGGAGATCTGGAGGACAAACAATTTAAGGATGTAGTATGTTCCTCAGTCCTTGGCATTATTGGAGCTCTCCAGGAAGTAGACTGAGTGTAATATGCAGGATGTTTATTAGGGGTATCCTTGGACCTATATCTGTGTGAGTGGTAAAGCAGGACTGGGTAGAGGAACTTGAGCTGCAGGGAAGCTCTGATAGCCCCAGATAACCCCTCAGGGGAGCTCTGATAGCCCCAGATAACCCCTCAGGGGAGCTCTGGAGAAATGGTTTGAGTTGTGATGAACTGGGCCCAAACCAGGCCTTTTTGATACTCCTGTCTCTGTCAGTCATTGGATATGGGCTTCTGCTGGAAAGGCATGACCTAGAATTGAGGTGGTTCTCTAGCTGAGGCCCTTCCAAATGGCTGATTACATGCCCATATGTGGAGACAAGTCACTCAAAAATCCGTAATGGGGATCTGGGTGGTGTATCTCCTTGTCTACTAAAATCCATTATTTGGGCCATGTCTGATCTACTTCAAATACTTTCAATGAAGTTCCTTCATGATTTGGATGGATTCCCCTTCCTGAGGGAAAACTCAATAGCATGGTTAGGGAGACGAGTATTTTCTAGCTGGTCTCAAGGTTGCCACCAATATTCCTGTCTCTTGATCATGATGACTCTTTGCTTACCACCACCATCCTGTCTCAATTCCCATCCCCTTGGCTAGCACTTCTGTTGATCTGGTTGACTTATCTGGTGGGATAATGTAGACTCAAATCTCTGGAAATTCTGAGGTGTTGGCCCCCATGTCCTTTTTGGAGAGAGGTTGCGTGCTGCCCTTACTCATTTACTATCATGACTAGGAAAGAAGTGCCCAAGAGTGTTATCTGTGCCAACACTTCTCCCTGTCCCGATCATGGCTCGGTATCCCTAGATTCTCCTAACCAGAGTCAAATACTTATGACAAAATGGTGATTTCACTTTCTGCCTGCTCATTCCTGGACACAAAGAACTCGGTGTTCCCTGACACAAGTGCTCCCCTTTTGGGCTTTGAGGTTAGAGCTCCTGATCCCCAAAGCTGCATGAATAGAAAGTACACAGTCTTCAGGTGGACCACTGGGAGTGATGGCAAGTGGTCTGTGTTGTGCCTCTTGGCGCCAAGTATTCTGATTAGTGACAGTGCCATATAAAATTAGTTGACTCAAAATACATGTTATAATCTACAGGATGGCATTCCATCCATAGAGCATTCTGAGATGGGCCTCTAAAGATGGTTTAAAGATTATTTTAACTCTTTTGGGCCATCCACTGACCAGATACATGACAAATGGTGGATTCTGTGGTTATAGGCCATGCCTGTACCTTAATCACTGAAGTGGATGTCTTGGTCTGATGATAGTATTCTGTGGAATATCATTGGTGGATGGAATGCTCTAAGACCTCAGATAAAAGTACTGGCTAAGCCCCTGTGGGCAGAAAATGCACGTACTGGGAATGTGTTTCCCTTAATAGAACGAGTCACTGGCCCTTCTAAGATGACAAGATCCCACTGGAGTGAACTTACTACCGAGTGGCCAGTTGGTTGGCTGCCCTGAAGACTAAGCATGGATCCCACTAGCTGGCAAGTGATACGGAAGCAGTAGTAGATAGATCAGCACTAGCAAGAGCCCTTGCAGTTGTGACCATGCATGACCTTCAACTGCAACTGTGGCCCTTGTGTCCTCAGCCACCCTGTGCTGTTGGCATGGACACATGAACAAAGGCTGGATGATGTCATCTGGCAATGTTAGTTTATCTACTTCATAGTTTTTTTTTTTTTTTTTTTTTTTTTTTTTTTTGAGACGGAGTCTCGCTCTGTCACCCAGGCTGGAGTGCAGTGGCGCAATCTTGGCTCACTGCAAGCTCCACCCCCCGGGTTCATGCCATTCTCCTGCCTCCGCCTCTCCGAGTAGCTGGGACTACAGGTGCCCGCCACCATGCCCGGCTAATTTTTTGTATTTTTTTTTTTTTTTTTTTAGTAGAGACGGTTTCACCGTGGTCTTGATCTCCTGACCTCGTGATCTGCCCGCCTCGGCCTCCCAAAGTGCTGGGATTACAAGCGTGAGCCACCACGCCTGGCCTACTTCATTGTTTATGATATCTGCAGTAGATGTCCTCTGGGCCTTAATGTGTGATAGATTTTCCTACTTTGTGCCAACTCGTGTGTCTGCTGATCTTCCACCTCAGATCTCCTTGCCCTGTCTTTCAATCTTTTTCCTTTTGCATCCCTGCCCAGTTGGCCAGGGTATTTGCCACTGCCCATGAATGCATATATATTCTGACCTTGGGACACACAGCTTTCCACACAAAGTAGATGACCAAGACAATTGTGGAAGTGCAGCCCATTGGGAAGATCTTTGTCATTGTCTTTCCAAGCTACCCTTGACTGAAGCTCTGGGGCAGTGGGCCCCCCTTTTTAGACTTGTACTCCTTGGAAATTAAGTTCCTTTTACCTCCTTTAGCAATCTTTAATGGGTCCTCTGCCTGGCCATGAGGTGGTGTAACAGAGCCACGTGGTACAGCTTAAATGTGCCTGGTCCTGCTCATGCTAGTCCCATGTGGGGAATTTCCAAAGAGTAATACCTTGTCTTGGTGGGTCTGATGGAACCCAGCAGATGTAAAGCTGTGGCTGCATTATCACTTGCTTTGTGGTTGAGCATTCTCCCTCTATGAAGGCCCAGTTGCATGTTAGGTATTGTTTTTACAAAAGGTAACTCTTTCTGTTCATGCTCTGAGACCCAGAAACATGTGTGGACTCTGTGTTTTTTCCAGTTGGGGTATTTCATAGTGTCCACAGGGCACTTTTTTTTTAAACTACTGATAACCCTAATATCACAATCTGGTGGGTTGTATGGCCCAAGCTTTAGATGATCCCAGAGGAAGTTCTGGAGTTGAAATTGCTTGAGTTAGATGTTCAGGCTGAGAGGGCATGGCTTTTATATATCTACACTGATACGGTGCTGGACAAGATCTATCCCCAGAGGGAGTGACCTTGGGTAAAACAGCTTTCTGCAAAGAAATACCTGGAAGAGCTGATGACTGAAGACTGTAGGTGGCACTCCCAGCAGCTGGGACACTAAAGTCCTTCCCAGGAGTAGGATCTGATAATGCCTCCATTTACCAACCATGACTGGAACTTGCTATACTGCTGCCCTCTGTACGCAGCATCCTCTGAATCACCAGTGAAAAATCATACCTGCGATGACTGAACCAGGGATAGAAGTTTGGATGTGAAAGTTCAGAATTTTTTTCTAGTTGTCTTGTTCCAGAGGCAAGATGTTACTTGAGTTGTTTTCTCCAGTGCTAGAACAGAGCTGCTTTCTAGATTCTCTTCCTTCAGTTTGAATTGATGACCACTTCTAAATCTATATTAACCTTGATGTTCTTCACAAAGGTATATATATTTGTGACATCAGGAGCCTAAGAACAGAAGTCTTTGGATCATGGGTGACCTGGCTAGTGAAGTGGTGGAGTCCATGTACCCTGGGGCAGTATCTCCAAAAACAATAGGGCTGAGCCTACCACAGAGGAGGGAAAGTAAGCCAAGAAAACTAGTACAGCTGTCAGTTTTACAACCAAGTCCATGGGAAATCTGGAGGTGACATGGTAAAATACTTTCTCACTACTGTACACGGTGCTGCTTTTCTGTCACTCAGTTGCCGAATGGTGCCCTTTTTTCCTTTAAGAGCTGGACATCTTGAAAAATGATCCTTTAAATCATGTAGTGTAGACTGTGTTGTGATCAACCAGGCCACTTTTAAGTCTGATCATCCTTTAGGTAGACCTAAGCTTTTTGGTGGTGGCTTTACATCAACCCTGGGCCTGTTACTAGCTCCTGACTTACCCCCTGACTTACCACCTCACTTACCACCTCTGTTTCTCTGAGCCCATGCTTGCTCACTGTAGAGGCTTCCAGTAGGTGTAGTAGCATGAGACAGCTTTCTGGCACTGGACATTTTAAAAACCAAGAATAAAAATTGGGGCATTTTTCTGAGTTATGATTTTCATGTGTTCTAGTTCTATGTTGACTTTGGAGGAAATATTGGGAGATACAGACTTTGGTAGTTGCCATTGTCTTCAGCTACTCTTTCCTTTAAAAGCTGCTTTTAACAAGTGTGAAACAGAACTTCATAATTTGGTATGAACTTTCTCATATCACAAGACAAAAGCCATCTGATCCACCTTACTAGGCCATCATTTCTGCTGGAAATTTCCTGTAACACCTTTCTTCCTCTTTTAACACGCTTCCTCAAAAGAGGCAGCTTCCAAGCCTTCCTAATCCCTTGAGAACTTGGTCCACCTATCTCTGCTTCCACCTACCTGAGGGCCAAGGGCTGTCTAGGGTGAGCTTCCTGTTAGCAGGAGTGGCCAATGGCTTCTTTTTGAAATAGTCGAAAGCTATGGCCTCTCTGTAGCCACACTTCCTCTGCAGGAATGACTTAACACTGAAACTCAAGACTCATTCTGTCTCTAAAGCAAAAGAATCTTACTTTTGTAGCATGTTTATTCTCTTGATTAGCTATATGGTAAGGAGTTCATGATTGGGACTTGACATTCCAATTTATCTGATTTATAAGAACTTCCAGTCGTTAGACCTATTGATTGCCTTAAAACCATCTGACAGCACCAAATGACCAGGTTCTTAATGGAGTTTAATCACAGCCAACACTTGAGTCTATTGAGGGCTGCACTAATGCTAAGTCTTGTTCATCTCTTCTATATGGCTTCTCTTTGAGGTGGTTTCATCTGAAAGACTTCCTCCTGAGGTCCCTTTGAAATACCCCTTTACTAAGATGACAATGTCAGCTCCATTGAAGTTTCATGACTAAAACACATACCATGGTTATTTCATTGTATAGTTCAAGAATTGACCCCTTGTTTACCAGGCCTTGTTGACTCTTAATACCCAATGGTCTTCAGGTGTCCTTGAAGTCCAGACTCCCCAAACATAAGTCCTGTCTCCCCAAGTAGATTTCAACTAGAGAAAAATGCATGTCCTAAGCAATCTGGGTTCACTGATCTCTGACTTAGATCACTCTAGCAAACGATGTGAAGTCTGGATTTCTCAGAGTAGGCTCTATCACTACTTTTTCTGTATCCTAAAATATCTCACAAGTTTCCAAACCAAAGTCCATAGCTGTATAAACATTTTCTGTTCACCTCAGGGAGCAATCCATGAGGTGTGTACAACCTTATTTACCCTGGTACTACTTGGCGAGCTTCCAGTCATGGTGTCCTTAATCTCAAGATCAGTCCATCTGATCTATGAACATAGACAAGAGTTTTTAATTGTTTTACCAGTTTGCAGCTCCTGGGCTTATGAACAGATGAAGCAGGATTATTCTCATCCATAATGATGGAAGTGAGGAGAGACCTAAGACTTACAGGCATCATTGGTTTTGCAGGTGCAGGTTCCCCACAAGAGATGGTCTGGATAGAAAATCTGTGTTCCTCAGGGTCTGGGATGGTTGCTTACGACTTCATGCCTCTTATAGAAAATGGCTATAGACAGAAAAAGGCTCCCCCAGAGAGGGCAGTATGAGAGACTGATGCTTTCGTGAACAAATTAGGAAAAAATGACAGAAAACCACTACTGAGGAAGGGGAGATCATTTTGAAGTCATGTACTCCTGTGAAGGTCCACCACAGTGAGATAGGCTGTGGGTATAGGTGACTATTAGATACATTAGGCAGTCTATGGCCCAGGATGAAGTCTGGTTGTACAGGAGAGTGAAGCTTCCAGCTGGCAGTGGATTACTTTCTTCTCTACACTCAGGAATTCTGGGACTCCAGTATTAGCCAGGAGCTAGTTGTTTAGGAGGGCAATGCCTTTTAAAGAGCCTACTTGCTCCTCCTCACCAGGAGGTTCTGTGAGCATTGAACCTGGTAAGGATGTCATCCCTCCCATTTCCTGATGAATTTTTAATACTCTTAAAGTTACACTGGAAAGTAACAGGAAGATTATATCTAGTTTCTTGACAGCATTTTTTTTACCCATGAGAAATCTCAAAAGTATTTGAGAACTGAATACCTTAAAAAGAGTTGTTTGCAAGTAATTCCGATGCTCAGCATTTCCTAGCTAAAATGACTTGGCCATTCCTTTGGTGGGTGGTTTAATTTGGTCAATCAATTGCAGAGATATAAACAGCATCCCTTGCTCTGCAGTGCCTCTTCAGCACATGTTTAGGTGGCAATCTTTAGAAGATTAACACTTACTTTGGGTAAGCCTGTATCACTTTTGTTAGCCTTCATTAAAAGTAGGCCAAGTGCTACATCTGTGCATTGGATCTTATAACTCAAGTAGTCAAAAGTAGAAATGATCTTGCTGCAAATGAAAAGACAGTTCTATAGAAGTCTTAGGAAAAGGGGCAACAGTAGAGCAGTTCTGAAGGACTGGTTGGTCAGAGGTTTTTAGATGTTATACAAAGTGAAAAAGTGACAATGCCATATGTAGTTCTCCAAAAGTACCTCTTCACCCATGCAAAACTTCAAAAGTTTGAGACAATACTTTCCATCTTATTCTAAATGTTTCTAGAAGATGTATGCATGTAACTTGATTTAGATCTTAACAGTGAGCTATCCCATTACGGGGTTTTTATATGAAATAGGCCATTTTAACAACTTCAGGTATTCTCACACGATGTGAAAGTTTGAGCATGAGTTTTTCTTCAATATCAGATCAAAATTGTCTCTTCATATGGGGATCAGATCAAAAATAGACTTGTCTTTGTTCAGCGAGACTGAATTCCATGCTTATGGCTACTAAAACGTCTGGAGCAAAAAAATGCAAACGGTACAAAGAAGTCAGTTGTCAGTGTGATAGGAAAGTGCCAAGGAGGTGTGATGCCCTAGAAATAAACTCCAGAAAGTGGTTTCAAAGGAAGGGAAGGGGTCAAGTAAAACAATAAACATGGATAGGACACCTGGCTTTAGCAGTGCTGAAGAGTTTGAGGTTATAGGAAGAACTGGAGAAGAGAGGGTGTAACAAATTTCAAAGTAGGATTAAAATCATCTTTAACAATGTCATTTAGTAGTGCCACAGGGTGCAGTCTCAAGATATTTCTGAGACCTGCAGTGTAGACCCGAGTAGGACATAATGCTGCTGTTTGTTATGAATCCATAAATAACATAAAATCTGACATAAGTGTCTGGAATTCTCCCACAATATTTGTCATACTACAGATAGTAGGCTAGTCTTGCAAACAGCAAGACTGGGTCTTCTCACTGGGACTACTCTGAATCTCATGCAACATCATGAGACCGTGAATCCCAACAGGGCTTAGCATAGAGGGTAAAGTATGTGCTGTGTTGAGGCCCACATAATAGGTTTTGTGGTGGGCACAGCGACGTGCTGCCTAGATCCCGTCTCAACAGTGGAAGGCTTGTTGCCTCCACCTCTGGAAATGCTTTTAGCAGACAGCCTCAGACGCTAACCCTCTATTGTGCTCGCCTCTGTTCAAAATGAGCAATGGCCCATCAGCCAGTGCCTACTCAGTGTGGAAATATGACAGCCTGGTCCTTCCACCCTAACTTGGAAGAACCTTAAAGGTCACACTACTTGAGAGTGCTCTCCAGGGTTGGCTGAGGCCCTCAGACTGCATCTTAGCTCAACTATTCCCTCTGTCCAATCTTGCTTCCTTCCCTCCCTCCACAGGTGGTCATCCAGAAAGCATGGCCTAATAAACGTGCTGCATGAGAATATCCATCTTCGTCTGATTCCTAGGGAACCTACCCTGTGGCAGCCTGCATTCCTGCCACCTTGGTCCTCCCAGTGAGCAAGCATGGGGTGGCTTGTGAGAGTCAGGCTCTGATGTCTTCAATCTTGGCTTATGTTTCTAACAGCACACTTGGTGATCAGTCATGAAAACGCATACATTGATGTGATAATTCACATTTTTTAATGCAAAGTAGAGAAATATTCTGTCTGAATGCTTGCCCATTGGGAGGGCTTCCCATTCCCTTTCAGGCTTACTGTTGTATGGGGCTGTGACTGTAACTGTCAATTTCTTAGTATTACGAGCATACTCTGCAGGATCCATCTGTACCCAGGTTTGCACACTTCTTGAGTTAATCAGAAACATCCCTAAAGGCAACAGGTGGGTTGAGAGCTGGCAAAGCAACAAAACTTACCATGGGATTCTGAGTCACTTGCTCATGAGATACACTGTGCCTCCTGGAGTTCAGAATTGGTCTTCGTTATTTCATGATGCACTATGGTGATGCCTAATACTGTGACCTGAGCTGGCTGTCATAAACTGGATTTTACTTGAGCCACGAAATCTCTCGGTCATGTGGTTTCCTACAGTCAGCTTCGGTCTCTAGCAGAGCCCAGCAGCAAGCCAGAGACTTTCAGGAGAATAGGACATGGACTTAACCACAATCTAGACAGCTAGGATTTTCATGACTGTAAGGCTGCAGATAGTGTAGACAACATCAGTATCTCTGAACATACTACACCATAAGGCCCTAGTAGTAAGGCAGGCTGCATCTGTGGTCAATCCCACTCTTATTCTGGGCTCCACTTTACCTTGGCAACTTATATATAACCTGGCAAGTGTGTCTGGTCAGTACACAAATATGGTTTCTGTTGCCTCCAAAGTCTAAAATATGCACTAAGCATTGGGCCACCTACTTCCTGGTGAAGTAGGTACAAGATACAATATAGGAGAGATGTTCTGATGTACCCAGGCCACTGAGGCAGGCCTAACGTTTTGAAAGGTAGTTATATCCTAACTTGTGGTACTAACTTCATGGCAGTACATTTGGCTGTCACCTAGGGTGCTTGCCTCTTTCTGTCCAAGTTTAACCAAACAATGCCTTGAATGTTATGGAACAGTATAGAAGGCCCTAGGATATCAAGACAAACACTTGTGGACTCCATTGTGATGAAGCAGGACAGTTGGTATAATAATGAACTTAGTGAAGGTGTGTTGTTGGCCATGCCAAGTGAAAGCAAACTATGTTGAGGAGTGTCACAATCTAACCCTTGATAGTCCTTTACCTTATTCTGTCTTATAACTTGTCACCTGGATTATAACAGGTGAGTGAGGTTAAGATTTGTCAGTATTGTCTTAAAGGATTGAGAATCTTTCTCACTTTGTTCCTTGGCTATATTTAGGAGGTACAATAAGCATCTACATGTCTCTTTAACTTAGTGTTCTCTTGCATTAGCAAGGATAAATACATGTCTAGGTACACATGTAATGGACCAACTACATGAAGTTCTATCCAATATTAAGTCAACATGTGTAGGTTCCTTTCACTGACCTTTTTAAGTTATGGTAAGAACACTTGTTCTACTCTATCAACAAACTAAGTCCACAATAGGAATTAACTTATATAGTCAAGTTCGGATCTCTAGAACTTACGTGTAACTGGAACTTTTGATGCTTATTGAATAGTTCCATTGACTTACAGTGGTTTCTGGACATACCTCATGGTAAAACAGGATCTGAGGGAATTGGAACACCATTGCCTGCTACAAACTGCAGAAATTATTGCTGAGTTTACTCTTGCCTCAGAAGGAGGAGCAGGCATCTTTAGTGGGAGCTTCTTGTTGGTCCTGCTTTTGAGCAGGCAGTGGCTACCTGAAGCTTAGACTTCCTGTAGCAGAATCATGCAGACACCTTAGCTGTGGAGCTGAGAATCTGAATGCTGATCCCAAATTGTTTGTTCTAGAGGTTATTGACGAATACCAGATAAGGGATTTTTCTGAATCTCAAAATGCTAGAATGTCTCTTCCTAGAAGCTAGTATATAATCAAGATTTGGGCTTCCTGGTGATTTTTTTTCCTGGTATTTTCCTATGCTTTGGTATCCATGGAACTGGATACGTCTCTATCTTTTAGAAATACTTCATCTGGCAACCTATGTAATATGAATCTGAGTTAATTTTTATGACTTCTGAAAACTGTTCTGTTAAAACGTATTCAGAAACATTGTCCCAGTGTAAGCCCGAGGTCTTACCACCTCAGTGGATGTCAAATGTTGAGGGGTAGCAGCTGCCAGCATCCTGTCCAGGAATTCTAATATGGGTTACTGGGGGTAAACCAGTTTTGCCAGGACAAGTTAATTTAGATGGCTGAGTTTGTAGATCTGAGTCAGAGCTTGAATCTCTCAATGAAGATTTGAAACGAGATTCCGGAGATGGTTACAGGACAGCTGTTATTCTAGAACCTTCCATCCTTAATGTGCTGATGATGCTGTTGGTGAAGGAGAATATTGAGCAGCTTGTAGCCACATAGCACAGGTTTCAAGGAAGCAATGGAAAAATGCAGCTCTCTTGAGAGTATGTCATCAAATTTTTCTTTTGAAACAACGTTATGTTCTATGTAGAAAAATACTCCTTTGTTTCAAAACCTCTCTTCTGAGATGCAAGAGAAATGGATAGCCTCTTGTCCACTAACTCTTATTTCTCTGGCCATCTTATGGTTAATGAACCAAGAGTACTGTCTTGTACTTCATTTACACCGCTGCTACAAAAGTACCTTAGACTGGGTAACATGCAAGATAAATTTTTCAGTTTTAGAGATAAGGAAGTCCAAGATGAAGGTGCCAGCAGACTTGGTGTCTGAGGGCTTGCTCTCTTCAAAGATGGTGCCTTGTTGCTCTGTCCTCACATGTTGGTCTTCATATACATATGTATCTTACCTGGTAGAAGAAACAGCCCCTCTCAAGCCTCTTTTTTACGGGCACTAATCCCATCATGAGGGCAGAGCCTAATCACTTCCTAAAGGATCCCTTAATATCCCATTTGGGGTTATTAAGGGGTTAAGTTCTGGCATCTGAATTTCACAGAAACACTTAGACCAAAACACTGTGGGACCCAGAACTGCTGTCAAAACAGCCCCCTGGGATCATGGGGCTCATACAGAAATAGCTGTTTTTGTAGGTCACTATGACATTGGGCTCTGTCCCAAGTACCATTTGGTCTCCTTGGAGCTCTCAAACATAAACATTCATGAACATAGGTTATGGTCATGATTATTCAAGGTGATCCATAGGTCAAAGTCTACACTGGAATGGTGAGATGTTTCAGTCAGAAAAACTGTCAAGGTTCTCCAGTGACACCAAACCAATAGAATACATGAGTTACAGATATTGGCCTATGTAATTATAGGGGCCAAGAGGCCCAAAGACATGCCATTTACAAGCTGGAGTACCTGTAAAGCTGGTGGCATAATTTAGCCTGAGTCTGAAAGCCTGAGCTGAAAGTGAAACTGCCACTCTAAGGCTGAGGGCTCAAGAACTGGGAGCTTCGATGTTTAAAGGCAGAAAATGCATGTCATGGCTCAAGAATTCACCCTTCTGACATCTTGTTCTGGTACACGTCCATAGATGGAGCCTACTCCCCAGAACACATTAATACAGTGAAATTGTTCCGAACATAGATTTAAAACTAGAACATGTCCCTTTTTACACATGCTTAAAAACATCAGAGCTTTACATGAATTTCAGTTTGGGTTCAATGAAAATATCTGCCCCATTTGAGCATTTACAACTGCTAGTCTCTTTGAGTTCTGGCACTCTGAATTCTAATGGCTTGTTATTTTTTGTCTTGGATTTTATTCTTCAGTCCTTTTCCATTTACAGTCTACAAACTTCTACCAACAAACGATGGAGGTTTGGCTGTTCATCTGTTTACCTTTTGCCTCCAATGGGAAGAGAACAGAGTGGCTGGTCATAATTCTGTTTGTATCAAGGGTATGTCTAAGACATTTCTCAGCCTACCACTGCCCCAGCCCATTTTGGACAGATGTTCTCATCCATCCCTGTATTCCAGAACTATGATACACTTTCATCCTGGCCATAGAGGGCCCTAAGAAGGGATGAGTTACTGCTCACTCATATTTATGTGTAATACTTAATATCTATAAAATGCACTTATCCGCAGTCCTCCTCCCACTCCTGCTCTCACACGAAAGAGAACCAGCAAAAGTGCCTAATAGAACATGTCCTGTGTTCTGTCCTCAAAGCAGCCCTTTCAAGTTGAAAGGCTTCTATTTTGTAGAGAGAAAACTTAACAGCCCAGATACCGTGTTGGGAAAACCACCAGTCCTTTATTGCTATATGTAACTGAAAGGAATAGAATTACATGAAGACTAAAACCCTTCATATTGAATATAATGTGGTAAATAACCCTCACGTTTATTTTCAAGTTTGATTCCATCTAGCTGTGGTCTGTTCTTGAACCCCTCTAGTGAATTTTAAATCTGTTACAGTACTTCAAATTCCAGAATTTATGAGGTTTTGAAAAATTCTATTGGTATTAAGACATTGTTCTCCATTTCTTTTAGTTCCTTTTGACATGGTTTTCTTTACTTCATAGGTATTTAAAACAACTGGGTTTTGTCTAGGAAGTCCAGCTGTCCTGGCTTGCTCAGGGACAGGGTCTATCAACTACTTACAACCTGTGTTATGGGCTATACTTTGCCATTTCTTTCCATGCCTCACTTTTTGTTACACTGTATAACTGAAATAATTGACAACTCTGGAGTAGAGATCCCCCTGCCCGACTTCCAGGACTTGTTGCTGGCTAAGTGAGTTCTCTAATACCATGATCTCTACACTTCATGTGCAGCCACTGAAGCCTCTGCATGGTTATCTTGGTAGTCAATGATTTAGTAGATATTTCCTTCTTGGCTCAATGCTTTGAACCAATAAGTCTCAGTTATGGCCAAAGGACTCTTGGGATGCACCTTCAATTTTCCCTTAGCCTTTTTCTGTGGATCAAGTTCAGCTGGAGGTGAGATTGGAAGCTTCTCAGGTCTTTCCTAGGTGTGCACGTAGCCATGCACATGTATGTGGCCTTGGAAGGTCCCAGAAATGTTAGAACTTTGCAAAGCTCCCTGTGAACATCTCCTTTCATGGTCTATTTGGTCAGCCTCTCACTTCCCCCCAGTAATAGTTAATACTGCCTTGAGCATCTGAAGTTAAACAATTGCTGCTGACTTATTTTTGTTGAAGTGGGGATTGGGCTGTTCCCAATGAGTGTGCTCTAAGGTAACTCAACTGAAGACAACCTGAGAACAGGGCTGCTTCTGGAAGGTGCCAGACAAGTGAAACAAGAGTCTCTGTGGGGGAGCAAGGACTTTATAAGGAGGCCCAAATTGCCCCCAACAGTGGCTGGTAGGCTGCTTGTCATCACAGCTAATATGGTTGTGAAACTTGGGATTTCAAAGGTACTAAAGAGCTGGGGAGAGTAAGATTGGAGTATGACAAGTTAAAATGCCACAAACTTACTGCCCTAAGATTGTTGCAAGTGCTTGGCTGATATCCAGAGTTACTGAAAGTTTACTTTTGACAATCTTGTCAGTGTGCTAATAGTTTTTCTACAGGGAGAGACTTTGGAGTTTCCTACTGCCATTCTGGAAGGTTCTATAGGTTGAACACTTATAACAGGAAATTGTTCCAAAGTTTTTTCTGCCTTAGCTTGTGACCACAGGTCTGTGTACATTGGAATATGTGAGATGCACATCATCTGAGACCGTACTGGATATGGCTTAGGTAAATGTTTTCTCATCTGCCTCACATTCCTGTTTGTCTAGACGGGTTCCTTGTCACCTCAAAATACTTGGTATGGTCAAGGTATTCCATACAGCAGCCGTGGAAAAAAGGAACACTCCAATTTAGCTTCAGATAATAAACATTAAATGTTGACTACATAGAGAGTGGGTTGCCAAAGTCGTCTCTCCAAGATTCCCTCACGTCTGGTCCTCACATCTGAGGGACTCTCAAGGGCAAGATCTTGAGAATTAACAGCAAGTAAAGGACTGAATGCAGAAAGCTTGGAACCAGGTGTATCTTGTAAGTTCATTTTTTTCCTGGGTGCTGTTGGTAGAAGTCCCAGACAGTGCCAGGCTTACCATAGTCAACACTGATAGCTCTTCCTGGAAGAGGGGCTCATCTGAGAGGGAAACAGATCAAGTCTCAATTCTAAAGCCATCACTGTGGTATCAACAGCCGGGCTTAACTGACTTTTTAGTGGGGCTGAATCATGACACAGAGCTATAGTCATTGAGAATGCAACCGGTGGATCTAGTATATCTCCTTAGTCCTTAGTGATGATACCACAGTATATCTGGGGTGCCCTATGTGCTCCTGATTGCCCCTACAGAAAGATGGACTGAGTCTGGATGGGTTTTCTCAAGGATTTGAGGTTTCTGTTTAGTCCCATGGGGTGAGATTAGAAGTTGAACTTGGTTCGTGGTTTAGTCCCAATGTTTTTCAGAGATCAGAGCTATAAGCTGTGTGGTGTTCTTCTCTATGGTGGGCTGTTTTCTCTGCCTCCAGCTCCTATCAATGGAATCTAGGCTGGTTCAGAGGGACATGCTTTGTGCCTGAGGCTGAGCAGCCTTCAGAGACTTTGGTGAAAGCCCAAGTGCTGATAAACAGATTGAAAGAAGGAGCTTGTAGTGGGATGCAGGGAACTGACATGGTGCAGTCCTTTGCAACTGTGACAGAAAAATAAGTAGGCACAGGGAATGTGGCATGAGACATGCCCTGCCTCTGCCAGGCTTGCCCTGTCATTCCAGAATGCCAGACATCCTGGGTTCTTTTCAGGAGAAAGAGATGAGCTCCGTACCTACTACAGCAACGCTACCCAGAAGCCACAGCCAAGTTCCCAGTTCCCATCATCTTGTGATGGAGGCTTTTCTGGGAAGAGATTTTCTTAGATGTCATATCCCATTTGGCTTTGTGTCTCCATTTCTGCTTCCCAGAAATGTTGGCTAGAATCAAGTGTCCCCAAACTGATAATGGGAGAATATTCTTTCAATGAATTTTTACTTTGTCTAAGTCTCATTTCTTAAAACTCCACAAGATGAGTGTTTAAAGATCTATAACTAGGTCTTAGATGTCATGAGATTTAAGTCCTACGCTGGAAGAAGTCCCAACTCATTTGTTCACTGGGACAAAATGCCTGCCCAAGTTCTGGGTTTCTACACCTACTGTATTAGAGTTCTCTAGAGGGACAGGAATAATAGGTTAGATGTATATATAAAGAGGATTTTATTAAGGATAATTGACTCACATCACAAGGTGACTTCCCACAACAGGCTGTCTGCAAGCTGAGGAGCAAGGAAGCCAGTCCGAGTACCAAAACCTCAAAAGTCAGGAAGTTGACAGTGCAGTCTTCAGTCTGTGGCTGAAGGCAAACAACTAGTTGTAGGTCCAAGAGTCCAAAAACTGAAGAACTTGGAGTCTGATGTTTGAGGGCAGAGAAGCATGCACCACGGGAGAAAGAGAGGCTGGAAGACTCAGCGGGTCTGCCCTTTCCATGCCTGCTTCTATGCTGGCAGCTGATTAGACGGTGCCCACCCAGATTGAGAGTGGGTCTGCCTCTCCCACCTCACTGACTCAAATGTTAATCTCCTTTGGCAACACCCTCAGACACACCTAGGAACAATACTTTGCATTCTTCAATCAAGTTAACCCTCAATGACACCATCACACCTATATAACTCATGTCAGTTACTGCACTTCTGATAGTATACCCCTACCTCTTAGCAATCTATGTGCTCTTGAGGGAACAGTTCTGATGTTTCACCCTATCCTTAGGCTCACATTCCTTGTAGGGACATGTGTCCGGGAACGTGCTGTTTTTTCCGTGGAAACCCCCCATGGTTAAATCATAAAGGAGAGAATGACATTTTCTTAAGCTCTACCTTGCTTTGCAATCCTTGGTTGAGCTTCACCCAGGTGTGTTGTAGAAACTGTCCTCATCTTCCAAGGGTAATGCTTCCAAAGCTAGTTTGCTTAGATTTTTTCCCAAAGGAGGGTGTGAGCATGAGGAGCAGTGGTGGCCACCATCTGAGCTCCTGCTGGATGACCTAGGTTGTCCTTTCCTCATCTGTCTGATAATGTCGTCCCTTTTGTCTAAGTGTTCCTTCTGAGAACACTTGAGATGATCCAGCTGAAGTCTAAGAGTGGTCTAATTCTCACTTGTGTATGAGCAACTTAGGCCTTGGTGGAGGGATGTCTATTGCCATCCTGACTTCCCATCTGTAGGCCTGGAAACACTGCCTTCTCATTTGATCCTCCCAGTCGTAAGGAGGCAGAGTGAGATGTGCCTGAAACCTTTCAACTGTGTTCCTGGCAGTGATGAGCCCTTAGTGCATGGTGGACCTGACACAACACTTACCAAGGTGAAGGTATCCAAGGCTGTCTTGCTTTGACTCTGGCCACAAGTCTGGGGTATGTGATCCTCATCTTGCCTGCCCTTGATAGTGACAGCCGAAGTCATCCTGACTTGTCTGAGACACTCGTTCCTTATGTTTCAAATGTCCTTATGAGGCATTTTCATGTGTAAGTATTTGAGATAGCTTAGTGATGTTTCACCTAGTGGATGTCCTGGAAGAGACATGTGCTCCAACTTATACTTGCATATGTCCCCAGGATAGTGGGCCTGGAGCACTAAGGTCTTCTTTCCAAGGCTCACAGACCAGGGCTCTCAGATCTCAGCAACTTCATTCTGCTTTTCTATAGGAAGATCTCCCAGTGATGGTCTTCATGAGCCATGGGCTCAGTATCTTAATGTGGTTGACACCTTCTGAAACTGCCTGCCTTTGATCTTTATTCCATTGGTTCTGGTTGCTTGGTCAGAAAATGTCTTTTCAGAGATGTACCTTGAAAATATACCAGTTTTTGAACCTGGCTAAAGGGTCATTCACCTTGGTTGAGTATCCAGCACTTGAAGGTGATGCTGGATATGCCCTCTTAAGCCGTGCTATCTTAGGTGGGTATACAGGAAAGGATGTGTAAGAAGGGCAGAACTGAACATGGGAGGATTTAAATCTGTCTCCTGCATTTTCACCTTCCTTTTCTCCTTTGTCATCAATTGCCCTTCTGATGAGTGAGTGGAACCCTCTGGATGACACCTGAATACCAGTCAGTTGATTAAGGGAACCTATGAGAACAGTTTGCTAAATTCCCCCTTGACATGTCTCTCTACATCTTCATAGGTTCTAAGGATTAGGACAAAGGCATCTTTGTCTGTCAAGAATCTGCCTACCTACCACTGGCACTCTACACGGAGGTGAATTTTCACACTTGTGTGAATGTTTTAATATATAGGAACTGTTGAATCTTACTACTGTGTACCTCCATACAGCTTAAGGGAAAATGATCTGAAGTCTGTAATTCGTTAAACTACTTATTTCCTCCAGAAATTGAGCTCTAAGAACAATCCATGTCTCACTCATTTGAACAACAGATACTTCCTATCATCCCTTCCCCAGTGATGACAAATGATATTCTGGGCTTCGATTTCTTTCTACCTCCAAAGCATCTGAAATCTTGATCTCAAAGTCCTAATGACTCTTTGCCTCTGCATTAATCTTCATGCACACACTTCCTCAGCTTCAGCGCCAGAGGACATCTTGTGGCAATGCCACTGTCTCTGAGAAGGGTGACTCCTCACAGCACTTCCAGCACAGAGCTCTTGCCTGAAATCTGGTTCCCAACGATGAGGAGTAGGTAGGACCAAGTCCTGCTCCACACCCAGGGTCCGCATAGTTAGGTCAATGCATGATGCGCATCTTCTCCTCATATTGGCTGTCTGTTGTTCTTGGTCCCATGCCCTGACTTTTGTCACATTCACATCTCCATGTAGTAATGGATGGTTGGATGCAGAAGCGGATGTTTCTTGACTTGCACTTCAGAATGAACCCTCTTTCTCTTGCCCTCCTTTGCACGTGCTGTCTCCCTTCTGCCATGGGATGACATAGAAGATGCTTGCCATATGTGGGTCCCTGGACCTTGGAATTTCAGTTGTTGAATTCCTAATGCTATGCTTTCTGCTATAGTACTTACTACTCTAGGGGGGAAGATGGTCTGAAGTCCTTACCACCACATAGTTTTTGGGAGATGCACTTCTGGTTTGTGCCTGTCCTGCTGGGCTGATAACAGTTGTCCAGCCATGAGAACTTCTAATTAGACCAAGCATACTAAGAATTTATTTTGGACAGAATTAGCAATACCCTTCTATATAAAGTTACTGCAAGAATATGGTGGCTAAAACACCTGTTCATATGGAAACCAGTGGTAACATACGTCAGCATCTCATTAGGTCCAGGCGAGTCCTTGGTGCTAAGAGCCTCCTGGTGTAGAGTACTTCTTGGCTTCCAGTGAGCAGCTCTGCAGTGAAAGGGTATGTGCTCAGGGCATCCTTAGTGTTGCCACTGTTTCACATTGCTGCAAACACGTAGGATAACTCCACCTGTAGCTGGCTATGTTCAGCCCAGTTCCAGAGACTGAATCAACTGAAGCTCTCCACTCCTTGCAGTTACAAACCAAAAAGTATAAGACAATTCTCAATCAACTTAGTTTATTTTGCCAAGGTTAAAGACATGCCCAGGAGGAAGAAACACAGACAGCCTCTGGTCTGTGCCATTCTTGAAAGAGGAAAAGCGGGCTGGAGGGAGAAAGGGGAGGATATTGGTAATCAATACATTGCAAGAGAAAAGGAGCAGGTAGGGGATAGTCAATGGCGCATCCCTCTTGTGCTCAGTAAATTGGCACTTTATATATGACAAGGCGAATATAGAATAGGTACCTGTGTAGAGATTTACCTTGTTATCTCTAGCTATCTGCTTTTAGGGACAAAAGGAAAAGCAGCTTTTTTCCTGGAACCAAGCTGGGTTCAGCTGCATTTTCTCGTGGCCCAGTGAGAAGCAGACTAACTAGGAAAGACTGGAATTTATTGTTGTAACTGGCTACAGGGAGAACGTTGGAGATAATTTCACCAGACCAACTCAGTGTTACAATTTTCTCAGTGCTTGTATAGGCTGGGGTTATCTGCCTTCCTGCGGTGTGGCATTCACCTAATTCTATGGGTAACTAATTGTTTCAACTAGGTCAGAGGCCAAAAAAATGCTTTCAAGTCTGATCAAGCTGTGAGGGCCCCGGTACCTTCAAGGCCTGTCTCCCTAAATTCTACTTAATGAGGACCTTGGTACTGGAGTGATTATTTATATTTACCTCATTTGCAGTTTGGTCCGGAGAGCTGCCTTAGACTCTCCAATATATCTATTCACACAGCTGCCTCTGTTAACTTGACTCGTCTGATTTCACCGACCCTGAGACAGGTCCTGGCAGAAGAAATGTAAGGCTGTCTCCGTTATTTTGACTTCAGGTTTGGGAGAAGCCTGTGTAGGGCATATGTTTTGTTTTGGCTTTAATACATGGGCATCCATTTCCCTGGGTTTAATTAGCTTTATATTAAAGCAGTGCTGTGGAAATTTTTAACTAGAGTTATACAGGCCTGTCTGCTGGTTGCACAGGCCCATCCATGTGGCAGTCAGGGAGAATTGGCCTGCCACAGAATCGTGTGACTTGGCTATTGGCTTAAATTTTTTTTTGGGGGGCATAGGAAATTGGGGTCCTGGGTTTTTATTTTCCTTTCACATAGCTTACCTACATAGAGGCCTGTACCCAACCTACCCCCTGATCAATTCTATCAGGACTTGGCAAAGTACCTGTGCATGAGGAGAGCTG
The DNA here is from genome assembly GCF_009828535.3 of Hylobates moloch. Classification (NCBI taxonomy): domain Eukaryota; kingdom Metazoa; phylum Chordata; class Mammalia; order Primates; family Hylobatidae; genus Hylobates; species Hylobates moloch. Next base: position 75,309,619 of record NW_026652292.1, on the reverse strand, counting down.
AACAAACCCTTCTATGACTAGATAAGGAACAGCTGCCTTGTCAGTATCTGTATTAGTCAGGGTTCACTAGAGGGACAGAACTAATAGATGTATATATATATATATAAAGGGGAGTTTTTTAAGGAGCGTTACCTCCCACAATCGCAAGGTCCCACAATAGGCTCTCTGCAAGCTGAGGAGCAAGGAAGCCAGTCCAAGTCCCAAAGCTGAAGAACTTGGAGTCTGATGTTTGAGGGCGGGAAGCATCCAGCATGGGAGAAAGATGTAGGCTGGGAGGCTAACCCAGTCTAATCTCTCCACATTCTTCTGTCTGCTTTATATCCTGGCCATGCTGGCAGCTGATTAGAGGGTGCCCTTCTGGACTGAGGGTGGGTCTGCCTCTCCCAGTCTACTGACTCAAATGTTAATGTTTTTTGGCAACACCCATATAGGCACACCCAGAAACAATTGAATTCTTCAAGTTGACACTGTTTTAACTATCACAGTATCATAAGGCTGGTACACTGGCCCCAATCCTCTATATGACCTCTGCTCATTGGGACTATCCAAGGCTAAGGAGTACTAAGGAGAAATGTCTCTTTGCCCGAAGACATCAGGACTGAGAACATTCCTCACTGATGCTTAGGAATTGATGTGTCTGCAGTGTTAATTATGTAATCTAAATTCACATGGGGCTCTGTTTCTCTCCCTCTAGGCTGTTGAGCAGAACAAATTCTATTAAACTGCTACTCACCTTGGAGCAGGTATCTCCTCCTTGTGACACTTAAATCTGCTCTTGCAGATTCTCAGGTCAATGTAGCATCATCAGCTCACCCAGAGATAAAAGACTGCAGAATGCATTGAATGCACCGAATGCAGAGTTCTGGGAGCTTCTGCCTTTTCCTCTGCATGGATTGGTACCAACTGAATGTTCTTGTCCCAGAACATCGAGAGATAGTGGCAGTGGTCATTGTCAACATGAGTATTAGTCCTGTTATGTAGGATAATTTGGATATAATTGTTGTTCTTCTACCTTAATAGGCGTATAATATCCAGTAAGGGAGTCTCCAGGGTACTGAGGATACCACAGGAAGGTTTTTCATTGTATACCTAATTTCTTCCACAGAAAATTGAAGTAAAGACCTACTTTTTGTGTAAGGTTTAATAATTCATGCTTTGGTATTCATGTATTCATTGGAAACTTAGATTGAACACTGGATAATACCAGCATCTTTATTCGGTAAGGGTAAGAAGATATGCAGCTATTTTCCTTGATCATGCCTCCCAGGGAAAGAATACTTCTGAGGCTTCTCGTATGAAACTAAAGTGGCTTACTGGATTTTTCTGAAAAAATCAGTCTTGACAGAACAGAGTATCTGTACAATTTTGTTCCTGCTCTAACAAATGACCACCAAGTTTTAATCAAATCTGTATCTTTTCACAAGTTTGAAACATCTCTCATTTGGGTAAGATCACGGTGAGGGCAGGGTTTGTTCCTGTCTTGTTCCTTTGAGGACCATGGGATTCTGGACCTTCCCATGTTCATAGGTCCCTTCCATTGCTTGACTTGTGGGCTGTTCATGTGCAATTTCAGGACTCTCTTTCATGTCAAAACAGCGTACATTTAAAATCACTTTCACCTTTGCTTCTGCTTCTCTTTGTCTATAATTGTTCTGACAGTGGATCCCCTGGATGAGACCTGGAATCTTAAATTCAGGGCTATGCAACCTTATTTCAATACATTTCCTTGTCTCCTTAGACATTCACATAACATGTTTACAGGTCCTAAACATTAGGACAAATATATTTTTGGAGGTTATTCATCTGCCTCCACCTGGTACTTTGTTAGAAATGATCTCAAAGCCCAGAGGAGGAGGATCGGGTGACAAGGTGGAGAGAGCCGCCACTAAAGGGGTGGGACTACAGTGTTCACTGATGGGAGTGTAGGGCACTCAATGGTACTGGGGCCTCAGGAAGTACATAATGTGTGTATCAGAGTTGGATTCTGGGGCCAAGAGTCTCATTTTGTTCTACTTGTCTGCCATGATCATTATAGCTTTGTCCTACTTCTGAGGCATCTATCCCTTGTGCTGCTGAGATGCGACTTTGCATGAAAAAGTTGACCAAGAAGATGAGGATGCGGCCCAGGGCAGCCTAATCACTGGACTGTAACCACCAAGACACTCCCTTCCATAGAAGTATGAGCTCCATGCCCACAAAAGCACATGCCCACAAAAGCAGTGAGATGACCAATGCAACAGCTGGGAATGGATAACAAAAAACATGGAGAATAGCTCTATCCATAGATGACCTGTTACTTTGATCCTTTTTCCCTACGTAGTCCAAGGGTCTAAAATGAGCCTATCTTATCTGCCAAATCTTCCTTACGTGTCATGAGTTGTTCTGAGGTGACTGTTGTGGAAGATGACAATCCACACCCCTGAGTACAGTGGAGGTTTAGGAGGTTTGGATCTCCACATTTAAGTACTGCCATGTCTGTCCTCCTGCATTTCATTGCTACATATCTCACTATGTTAGGAATGGGATCGAAGATACTTTTTTTCACACCTTCTTGTGAAAGAGATGCCTTTCTCTTTGAGCTGGTAAGAAGGGTGCGTATCTAATTTCAGGTTATTAGTGCAACTTTTTGGTGATGGGCATCCATTCTCCCTTCTGACATTTTCCTGAGTTCCTGTGACTTGAGGGAGCCTAGCCAATGTCACGCTGCTTCCTCTCGTGGAAGCTTTGCCAGCTTCTGTGGGGTTTGAGCCACATCACATGGGGCAGTGCTGGATACAACCTAGATCAGTTTGACTCTTATCTGCCAGACATTCTTGTTTGTATCCTTATTGAGTTCATTTTCATGCCAGAGTTTGGGATGATCCAGGTGAGGTTTCCTGCTACCTATGGGCTCTGATGGAGATACTCCATTTTATCCCCAGGGAGGTTCCAGTGGGTGTGAATGACATGGGCAATACTTACTGTGGGCCTGGCTCCCGGCAGTCGTCTTTCCCCACTGGCTCCCATATCCACAGTATTATCAAGTGTTCAGTCTTCTCTGTAAATTCTTTGAGTAGCTGAGGTTAAGGACTTAGCAACATAAATGCTGTGGGTAGATGTGTCCCATTGGTAGTCCTAAAATTGCCCAAGGGGGTTCACCTTGCCCACTGTCTAGACCTGATTCATCAAGACAGGGGAATTGCAATAGAGAAAGAGTAATTCACACAGCAGGCTTTGAGGGAGACTGGAGTTTTATTACTCAAATCGGTCTCCCCAAGCATGCGGGGAGCAGAGTTCTTAAGGATAACTTGGTGGGTGCAGGGAAGCCAGTGAGCCAGAAGTGCTGATTGGTCAGAGATGAAATCATAGGGAGCCAAAGCTGTCATCTTGTGCTGAGTCAGTTCCTGGGTAGGGGCCACAAGATCAGATGAGCCAGTTTACTGATCTGGGTGGTGCCAGCTGATCCATCAAATGCAGGGTCTGCAAAATATCTCAAGCACTGATCTTAGAAGTTTAGGGAGGGTCAGAATCCTTGTAGCCTCCAAGACAGCTTGCAGTTCAGAAGCAAGATGGAGTCAGTTAAGTTAGATCTTTCACTGTCTGTCATAACTTTGCAAAGGCGGTTTCAGTTCCAGTGTAACAGAGGAAGCCTTTCCCCTCTACTGACTTTAGGTTGTCTCTCTATGGTACATTAAGGACAGGGCTGGTGCTCAGTTTTCTATAGTTATTGAGCACCAGGACCCATGAATAGTGAGGTGACCTCTTCCTGTCCTGGACAATCCCATGGGTTGACATGGTGCCAGAATTGGACCCATGTACACTTTCTGATACTTCTCCCTAGACGTTACTGTGTAGTATAACTGTTCCTGGGACAAGCTGGGTCTGGCTGCATGTCTTCATGACCCAATAATGAGAGGCAGACAAGGGAATTTATTGCTGTAACTGGATACAGGGAGAAGGTTGGAGATAGTTTCACTAGACCAACTCAAAGTGTTAACATTTTCTCAGTGCTTACATAGGTCGGGGTTATGTGCCTACGTGGGGTATTGCACTTGCCTAAGTCTATAGATAACTAAGTCTGTTTTAACTAGGTCAGAGGCCAAAAATGTCTCCAAGTCTAATCAATTTATGAGGGCCTCCACATCATCAAGGCCTGTATCCTAAATTTTAGTGAAGATTGTGGTACTGAAGTGATCCTTTCTATCTTTATGATTTCATCCAGAGATCTGCCTTAGACTCTCCAATAAATCTATTCACACAGCTGCCTCTGTTACCTTGACTCCTCTCAGATTTCATTGACCTGAGGGTGGGTCCTGGCACAAAGAATATAAAGCCGTCTCCATTATTTTGACTTGCTCCAGGTTTGGGAGAAGGCTGAGTAAGATGTATGTTTCGTTTTTGGCTTTGATGCCTGGGTATCAACTTCACTGGCTTTAATTATCAGCTTAATGTTAAGACAGTGCTGTGGAAATTCATCTGTGTAGCTGGGGTGCCATGTGGGCCTGTCTATGTGACTGTGAGGGAGAATTGGCCTGCCACATGATGATTCAGCCTGTAATTTTTAACTACAGCCATTTTAGAGCATTAATCTGTCATAAGATTAGAGTTCTCACCCCTCTGAATCTTTTTATATTAGAATTGATCTTCACTTCAACTACTCCCACAATGAGACACTTAACCTTTTTATATTTGTCAAACTACTAGAAAATATCCTCAAAACATTTACCACTATGATACAACTTTGTCACTGTTAAACAATATTCAGTGATACACATTAGTGCATAAGGAGGACTTTAGTAGGACCATCATGATGGATGCTGGGACTAGTGCAGGGTATCTCACGGGGAGAGATCAGGCTCAACTTTGAACACAGCATGTGCCAGTGGGAACTTACAGCTGAGAAGCAATGTGGGGTCAATGGATGAAAAATTACCAATAGGAATCCTCGGAGGTAAAGGGTATTCTGGCTTCACAGATCTAAGAGCATTGCTAAAGACCAGCCAGAAAAATGAGACATCATTTGAGGAGGATGGGAGAAGATGAGGAACATGAACAGATATCAAATGTGGGGATTTCCTGCTGAAGGAACTTAGTTCTTTGCTAAAACAATGTAAGAAATACACAGAAGGTTCAGAAGCTTGACTCCAGTTTGGTCAAGCCCAAGGATCTTGATCACTACCCATAACTTCACTGTTAAGTTTTTGAAGGGATATTGGCAGCATTTACCCCCTTCTCACACATAACTGCTACCAAAACACCAGGGGTTTGGTCTAGGTTCTGCTGCTTGCAGCACAGAAATCCAATCATTGAGACAGTGTTGTCAAGGAAGGCAGATTTATTCAGATGCTGCAGCTGAGGAGATGGGAGATAAATCTCAAATTCATCTCCCTGACTAAAACTAGGTTTATATAGCAATGGGGAAATGTAACTGGGTAAAACAGGAACTTGGGAGAAGTAAGGAAGCACTCATGGCTAATTAGGGCTCCTGCATATCTCATTGTCGGGATACAGGGATCCGGTAACTTTCAGTCCCTTGATACTACTTGAAACCTGAGGGTCCCTTCATGAGGAAGGAACCTCAGATAAATGTAACTTTCAAGCTTCAAGGCCAGAAGCGTCAATTTATATGTTGGCTCAAACTCAGTGGGACTATTGGGTCTGTTTGAGAACCTCCACTAGATGAGATTTGGAGAACTTTCTTTAGATTTGGCTTTTGGTGCCTTAAGCAGTTGTATGTTTCTAGAAGTCCTCCTGATTCAGAGATAGCTTTTGTTGGCTCCACTTTACCTTCAACCCATCCAAGGTAGAAAATCAGGAGAAAGTTACATTACCTGTTAGCTGAAGGCAGTTTAGGGAAGTGACCAGCTCCTTTTAAATAAGCATAGCAGTCCCTCACTGAAGCTGAACTGGTTATAACGCTTACCCCCAGAACACTGCAGACTAGCATTCAGAAAGGTATTCAATATCCCTCCTTGGATTCGAGCTGCCTCTTATATTAAACACGTATTAAACAGCATAGGGATGCCCGATCCCTAAGCAGAGATATACAAGTTCATGCATAAAGTCTGCATTGATATCTAAACTTGACTTAGTGGGGCTGCAGAAGACTCTTCCTGGACGTATCTCAATTCAAGTTGAATGATGAAGAATCATCTGTGTGCTCTTTCACTTGGCTACAGTCATGCAATTTTATTCTGCCCCATAGGTTTGTTAAGTGGAATTGATAAGTGATCTCCAGGTTTATGCTCTTAAAAGGGAGGTAACTTTTCTTCCCTCTGTCATCTTCATGATGGGTCCAAAGCCAGCCCCCCCCCCCCAACTATCTGGGAATGTTAGAACAAAAGGGGAGTATGACTGAAGGTTTTTCTTTAAATTACTTCAAATTTTGGGGTACATGTGCAGAATGTATAGGTTTGTTACATAGGTATACACATGCCATGGTGGTTTGCTGCACCCATCAACCCATCATCTACATTAGATATTTCTCCTAATGCTATCCCTCCCCTAGCCCCCCACCACACAACAGGCCCCAGTGTGTGATGTTCCCTTCCCTGTGTCCATGTGTTCTTTGTTCAACTCCCACTTATAAGTAAGAACATGGAGAGTTTGGTTTTCTGTTCTTGTGTGTGTTTGCTGAGAATGATGGTTTCAGCTTCATCCATGTCCCTGCAAAGGACATGAACTCATTTTTTATAGCTGCATAGTATTCCATGATGTATATGTGCCACATTTTCTTTAGCTTATCATTGATGGACATTTGGGTTGGTTCCAAGTCTTTGCTACTGTGAACAGTGCTGCGATAAACATACATGTGCATGTCTTTATAGAATGATTTATAATCCTTTGGGTATATAACCAGTAATGAGATTGCTGGGTCAAATGGTATTCCTGGTTCTAGATCCTTGAGGAATTGCCACACTGTCTTCTACAATGGTTGAATTAATTTACACTCCCATCAACAGTATCAAAGCATTCCTATTTCTCCACATCCTCTCCAGCATCTGTTGTCTCCTGACTTTTTAAGGATCACCATTCTAACTGGCGTGAGATGGTATCTCATTGTGGTTTTGATTTGCATTTCTCTAGTGACCCAGTGATGAGCTTTTTTTCATGTTTTTTGGCTGCATAAACGTCTTTTGAGAAGTGTTCATATCCTTTGCCTGCTTTTTGATGGGGTTGTTTTCTTGCAAACTTGTTTGTGGATTCTGGATATTATCTCTTTGTCAGATGAATAGATTGCAAAAATTTTCCTCCATTCTGTATGTTTCCTGTTCACTCTGATGGTAGTTTCTTTTGCTGTGCAGAAGCTCTTTAGTTTAGCTCATTTGTCAATTTGGGCATTTGTTGCCATTGCTTTTGGTGTTTTAGTCATGCAGTCTTTGCCCATGCCTACTATGTCCTTAATGGTATTGCCTAGGATTCCTTATACAAAAATTAACTCAAGATGGATGAAAGACTTTAAGATTCTTGATGGCTCATTTTATAAGCATCCAGTGTGATGGCACATCCAGCAAAGGGATACTCCTCCATTCATTGCCCTGATCCACCAATGAAGGAAGAAAATGGTCCTGGAATTGAAAAAGGGGTAGGTAACTTGGGTCTTTAACTCCCTAGATGGAATCCATCTCAGTGGGTATGCATGATGGTCTACCTAGAGGACACATCCACGTGCTCAATTGTAGTTCTTAGACATCTACCACCCAGAAGGAATGGAAGGTGACTCAGCCTCACCTGCAAGGGAGGTTTCTAGACTTCCATAGATGAGACATTACAGGGGCATCTTATCTTTCCTGTGATGCTGAAGTTCTCATATCTTTGTTTCTTACCATAAATGATAAGAAGTATCAATGCAAAATGTGGTTGGACAAGATGATGTCTCTTTGCTACATTTAGTGGAATATACGCAGAGGTTTTAATGTTCCACTTGTGCATGAATCTCAATTTCTGCATTTTTGGGTAGAAACAAGTTTCATACATATGAAATATGGTTTCCACATTATTACATATGATACTGGCGTTAAACATTGGGTTTGTGAAAAGACATTACAAAAACCATAAAGTAATGCTCCTATGATGGTTAGAAGTTAACTGGTTTCTGATAGACAATGGAGGAGTTCAGAAAACAACCCTGATGGTAGAAAATGGCATCACTCCATCTATCATGTGTTTCTGAGGGTGGGGCTTAGTCTTAGTAACAAGCTGTGGTAGCAATTTGATGTCATTAAGTCCTCATGGACTAATGAATAAGGACAGACTGGCCAAAAAGTCTCAATATTAAACAATGAGGTGTCTGCTACACTACTGATCCTTTAATCCAGGAAATAGTGGAGCCTCTTCTCCCTGGGACATGCTATGAAGATGTAGGTGCTTGACAAAGAGCCCAATTTATGGAGGGGATTTTAGCTGTTCACTCTGAGTTTCTTCTGCTGTGTGGAAGCTCTTTAGTTTAGATCCCATTTGTCAATTTGGGCATTTGTTGCCAAATTGTTAAACTGTTGTTAAACATGGGTCAGCTGGTGCCAAGCCTGGACCAGCCATTCAAGCAGCTCCTCCAGGAACTTCAACCTGTCGGTTGTCTCTGGCCCTCCATGAGCCAGAGGTGTCCTGAAGGGGTTATGCGCCTACGTGTGGTATTGCATTTGCAGGAGATGCAGCCTGCCCTTTTGCAGCTCCTAGCTATAAGGATGAAGAACTGGATGATCAAAGGGATGTGGCTGGAGATGTGGTTCTTGCCCCCCTGGTGGTAGGGGATCAGATGCTGAAGATTTTAGTCATTGCATTGCTTCAGATGTGCAGGATGATGATCCCATTGCCTGTCATAGGCTAACTTCTGACCATCCACGTTGGAGACTGAATTTGTTGTTGACTGAACTCCCTGTTCTTGCAGGCTGCCTGCACTGAGTCCTGTATTCAACCCACCCTCTGACCTTCAATTCTGTCAGACTTGAGTTACTTGTGCATGAAGAGAGCTGAAAACAAAACCCCTCCTGTATGACTAGACCAGGAGGAGCTGCCTTGAGTAACCCCTGCATACTGTGGGTATAGAAGGCTAAGAAGCACTGAGGAAACGTGATTTTTTCTTAGACCCCACAGGAGGAGGAGACCACTCCCTAATTGAGAAATGATGTATCCTCAATATTAACTGTGTAACCTGTATCCCCATGGAGCTTGTCACTCTTCCCCTTGGATTTAGATCTTGAACTCCCCTAAATCAACTTTCACCTGTAAGGATCTAGTAGTTCCTCATAGTGACAGTTAAATCTGTTCTGGCAGTTTCTCAGAGGTTGGTACAGCTCCTTGGAAACCCACCCAGAGGTGGTGATGAACTGAATAATGAAAGCATGGTGCTGGAAACTTCTGCTTTTATTTTGATGCCTTGGGGTACCACCCATGGTTCTTGCCCTATAGAAGACCTCGTGGCAGCACTTATCATGGCCACACAGCACCACCTCTGGGCAAGAAGGGCTCAGTCTCCAATGCAGAGCAGGATTCTGAAATCCTAGCCTTTGCCACGGTTGGGAGTGCAGAAACCTGCCAGGCACCTCTGGGCACAGGTGTAAGCCAGAGTTCTTCTGTGAGATGGAGGCAGGTGCTGATCTTGTGCTTTCCAGGTCTGAGCCCCTTGACACTTGTACTTCCCCACTTGTTTAATTTGAGGAGGTCATTGAGAGCCAATAGGGTAGAGAATGTTCAGAGCTGTTTGTCAGGAAGAGTGTGCTGTCATTCTGCCTCACGGGGGAGTGATGTTGACCTGCAGCTCATGAACAGCCCCAGTGCTCCACTGTGAGTTGTGGAAAAGCAATAAATGTGTCCAGTTCTGAGTCGATTGCATTGCTTGTGCATATGATTTGTATATATTTATCTGAATTAGTGGTAAAATCAGAATATTTTTGGGAAACGTTTTTAATTGCATAGAGAAAATTTCTGAATATTCTATACATTCTGTTTAAGTTGCAATCTGAGTATTCCATGGCATTTCTCACTACATATTTGAAACACAAACTCAACACTCTTTAACATCTCTAAGTTGTGATGCTAAGTAGAGAAGCCACTAGTCACTACTTTTTTTCATAAGAATTACTCAGACTAGGAGACCCAATATTTGAAATACAAAGTAAACCTCTGTGACCTAGTCTGTTTCTCTGAATGTAAAACCTGAGAAAGCTTGAAATGGGCATTGATTTCCGCTTGCTGCTATAACCAGTGGTCATGTGATGTTTTTACCCACACTTGGATTTGTTTTGAACACTTCTAGTTTATCTCCCTGGGCATTGTGTTCTAGAAGACTGGAGTTGTCAGTCCTGAGAAGGAATGGCAGAGAGGGGACTGCATTCCTATAATGTAAGGGTAGAAGAGTCCTCATTCAGTCTGAGAAAGTTGATTGCCCCATGGTCAGTAAGCTAGGGACATAAGTTCTATACACTAAGTTATGAGGTCCAGGCGAAGTGACATCCAGCCTTCAGAATCTTGTTCCCTGACTCTACTGCTGTGACTGGTGAATGGGATGTCCTGGTGTACTTGGGAGGAAAATCTAGTGCTCCTTTGCAGAGAACCGTGCACAGCTTCTGGTGCCTGTTGGTGTGTAGAGAAACATCTTCCAGTCTGTAGCACAATATACTGTGTGGCTTGTTTTGCCCGCAACCATTTTTGAAAGTGACTCTTCAATGGGATATTCTCTCTCCCCATCTTAGGTTTTAAGGACGACCTGAATATTCACCTCAACTAGTTACACAACTAAGTAGTTAGTGCTGGTGATGAGCCTCATTTTGTTTTCCATTTTGATTTAGCTGCTCTGCCCCTCTGGTTATAGATGTGCTCTTCTGTATTGAAAAGAGCTGACAACATACCGATGTCTCATGAGGATCCTCCCCTCAATAGGACATGGAAGATTTTGTTTATAGTCCAGGTGGCTGGCCCTAATGGATGGATGCTCTAGAATTCCTTCCTGTAAGAGACATCTTGTGATACCACCACCACCCTGCCTCCAAAACTGAATGAAAAATAATGTAGATGAAGAGTCTTCTTAGAAAGCAGTATTTGTGAAGAGAACTGTTCTGTCTTCACACATACAGCAATACCCCACTAAAGTGAAAAATGGTGTATTAGTTCATTTTCACACTGCTATAAAGAAATGCCTGAGAATGGATAATTTGTAAAAGATTAATTACAGTTCACTGTGGCTGGGGAGGCCTCAGGAAACTTAGAATCATGGTGGAAGGAGAAGCAAAGAACCACCTTCACCTGGTGGCAGGAGAGAGAAGCATGCGGAGAGAAGGAAAAGAGTCCCTTATAAACCCATCAGATCTCATGAGAACTCACTATCAGGAGAATAGCATGAGGGAAACCACCCCCATGATCCATTTGCCTCCTACCAACTCTTTCCCTCAACACCTGGGGATTAAAATTCAAGATGAGATTTTGGTGGAGACACAGCCAAACCATATCAGGTGGTACATTCTTGAAATCATAGCAGAGTAGTCTAAGTGAATCCTTAAAATTCAGCCATGACTGCAAGAATGATGGGTGGGTGGTGTACTAAGATGCCTCTTGGCTCATCTGGCCTCTACTGCCTTGTACAGGAGGGAGGGTGTAGAGGGTCACTGACCTGTGAAGTGGGCAGCAGAGAAGAAACCAGTATTTCTGAAGCTTCCACTAACGGGGTCACAGTTCCTTGTAGGTTAATTAAATTAAATTTGGTTTGTCTGCTATCTGAGATAAGCTATGGTCACATTACTTCTTGATGAAGCATATGCAGAAGTCATGTTTGACCTTCAGGGTCTTGCCTTTACATGGGTGGTGAGGCCTCCCCTCCCTGTTACTTTTATAAGGTGGAAGCTTAAGTTAAAATTGACCTTCAAGATCTTGTTCCAGATATACTGCTTATGACTGCTCAACTTAAATACTTTTGTACACTGAAGATGAAGAGTGAATTGTCTTTTGTAGGAAAACCTGTACATTTCCTGGTTCATGTCAGTGGGTAGAGGTCATCCTCTAGTTTGTAAAGTTAATTTCTGCTGGAACCATTTTTTCAGAGCATAACTCCAATGAGACTTACCTTCCACCATCTTAGATTGTTGGAGGATCTGAACCTTGATCCCTAGTAGGGGAGAAATTGACCATCTGTCTAGCAACATCAGAGTGGAATGAATGCTGAGGTCTTAGTTTTCTTTCTGTGAATATTTTAATATCATTTAATACACTGACACTAATGAGTAATAGTCTTCACTGTCTTACTGTTTAGGGAAAAGACCTAAATTTCTCACTCCTCCCAAAAGACTAAATTGCTCATGTGCAGGTGATATTGACAGCTTGTACAATTTTGAAAGAACCATAGCTGGTGTTTAAAAACATGGTAACTTTAATTCTGCATTCTATATTTCAACTTCAGCCTCATGGATTATAGTGACCCATGAGAACCCCTTCCCCTTGGGGTCTTCTGAGGCCTGAATCAGAAGGAAATGAGATGTATTTGAAATCATCTGTGTTGCCTTGCAGGTCTAATCAGAGGTGTGGGGTTGAACTGGACACTGCACTGACCCACCAAGGCTTCCAAGGCTGTCTCCCATGCCCACAGAGGTCTATATGGGTTTTGTGCTTCTCATTCTGTGAACCTGTGTAGTAGGTTGCCCTTTAGCTTGTGTGTCTTCATGGTCTTATTGTGTTGAAATGAGTTCATTCCTGTCAAAGTATTTTAGATTGTCCAGGGAGGTTTTGTACCTTCCTGATGCTCTGGAAGAAGCATCTGCTTCAATTTGCCCTGCAAATATCCATAAGACGATTTAGGTGAATTTAGGCCATGCAGGTTTTCTTCGCATAGCTTTCACACACTGGGTTCTGAGATGTGGACTTTCTAGTCTGCTTTCCACATTTCTGTGAGTGTACTGAGCTTCAAATCACTGATGAGCTGGACTCGGGAATATGGAGAAAGGGAGAGGCTGTGCTGCTGTGTAGAAGCTCAAAACTCCAGAGGGGTTTTAGGGCTCTTATTCATGTATCTCAATGGACTGAGATTGGTCCTAATCCATGGCTTCCCAAACCCATTGTTACCTGCTCTAGACCTTGCCTTGATCCATCAATCTGTAGGTACAAGGGCCTCTCTTCTATACTCTGGGTGGGTCAGCAGCTTTGTAGAGGCAGCTTTGAGTAAACAAATACATACATGTGGACCAATCTGAGGTTTCTGCTTCTCTGAATATACTGTGATACATTTGCATTTCTCCAGTCCCACTCCTGTGCTTCTGGAATGGTCCATCAGGATGATGTACCTTAGGGAAGAGGCCCTGCATTGGACTTGTGCGTGAAGCCAGAAACACGTTTCTTTCCTGCTCTGTTTACAGCTGATCTTCTGATACTGGGCTCTGCCTGGAATGTCTGTAGAGCTTGCAGTGACTTGTAGCTCAGCTGGAGATGTGGTGCACTGGCTGTGTTAGGTCCTGTTTCCATGTGGGATCTGGTGAGTTTACTGTTCTGGCCTTGTTCATTTGTTAAATCCGAGTGGGGAAATTATTTAGGCACTGTCCTAGTAACCTCAGCAAATGGCTCTCTTTTCTGTAACTGTTTATTTCCTCCTTGGACTATTCAGAGCTTTGAGTCTCCTAAATGTCAGGTATACTTTGTAAAGTAGGTGTTCCATGCTGCAAGACTTAAATCTGTCCTGGAAACTTCAGGGCAACTCTGTGGTTGGAGTAGAGGCTTCGTAATTCACCCTGATGAAGAAAATGATAGTATGAATAATCCGTACTATCCACAGACTTTATGATAGAATGTTTGATTCATAGCAAACATATTGAAAGAGAACCTTACAGCTGTATGGTCAACAATTGCTCTTCTCTGTGCAGAAAAGGCTCAGGATTCTTCAATCCATGGAACAGAAATCTGAAATCATTCCCATCAGCATGTGTTAATGCTGGGCCTGCCTGGCTACTGTAGGGTAAGATCATGAGCCGGAGCACTCTTGTAATGTGGAAGCAGCTGCTGGTCTTGGGCTTCAAGGTTTAGTTCCTTTCAAATTCATACTTAAAAATACTTTCTGGTGGAGGTGGTCAGGAAACTTGAACAATGGGTGCTGCTAGGGAAGGGCTGAGATGGGAACTGTCTGTGGAAACACCTTACTGTGTCTGGAGGTGAGAAATGGTCTTTCTCTGCTGGCAGCTGTGCTGACCTCAGCTTCAAGTCTTTGTGGTCCCCTCTGAAGCATGGGGCCTGTCAGAACAGCAAGCCTTTCTGGGCTGAGGATGTTGAATGCATGCAATGGTCTTGGTCAATGCAGTTGGCTCCTCAGGAAAAACTGGTATTTTTCAGAGGCTTTCTTAGTCAACTACCAGCCTCTTCATTGCTTTCGGGCAGTTCTTGTGTATCTTGCTAAGATCTAGGAAGGGGGGGACCCCAAGCCTATCAAGATGATCTGGTCAGGGTTGTTGATGTGGGAGAAAGGAAGTGCCCCTCCCATCAGCTCATAAAATGAGATGCCATAGGCATTGACATGGGACTGGAAGCTGAGTGGGTTTTTACCCTACATTCAGATTGCCTCTGGGGCCATTGCCTGTGGGTTTCCTTAATCTGCTGAGAATCACTCCAGTGTGACTTCACTGTTGCCAAACCAAAGTGTCTCCAGTTCGCACCATTAGGCCTTCATGGAGAAATATGTTGGATTTTGTGTCTCTGTGGATGATCTTCTCTGCATGCAACTAGTCCCTTCCCTGAGCTGTCTGCCAGGCAATGTCAATTAGCTGGAATGTCTGAAACTTGGTCTCCGGACATGTAGGTAGCTGTAGAGGCTGCCTTCACACCACTAAGTCACAATGCCAGGTTGTCCTGTGTCATGAACCCCAACAAGAGCAGAGTGTCCACATGTCCTACACTGCTCAGGACAGCCACCTCATCTCTGAAGGCCTGGAACTGCTCTGGGGGGTCAGGTTGACAACCTTGGAGGATCTTGACTGCAATGCCTCTGCCACTTATCCTGAAACAGTTCTGATGGACCCTGACCTGATCTAAGCAGAGCGTGCCACTATATGGGCTTGTATTTTCCTGGAAGAGCATGGATCTGTCCATGAGGTCTAACATTTCTTTCCTCCTGGGTCCCAGATCTCAGTGACTTTCCTTGTGTGCTGGCACAGGGGTTTGGGTTGTAGACCAGCTCATTGGGCTGAGGTGGCTGGAACCACTGGGTTGGGCTGTGAAGGGAAGGCAGATTGACTGACTTGGTGTTGCATCCTCAATCATCCTCCTGTCCACAGGTGTGGTGACGCTGATCACGTGGACATGAAGCATGGATGTTGACCTCTCTCTGGGAGAGGAAACCTTCAAGAGGTGAAGGAATTGAATATGAAAGCATGAGGTATAGAATGTCTGTTGGGAACTAACAGGCATCCAGGAAAGACTGTCACATATGATACATTGTCAAAGAAGGTAGTGCTGGGACCTCACTGTAGCCAGTTTGGAAATGAGTTGTCTATTACTCCAGCCCACGTGCATAGTGGGTACTTTGGTGCTATAGTGCTCATGAAACTTGTAGCCACGAGCATAGTGCTGAAATCCACTTAGCAGGAATTTCTGATGTTACAAAAGGTAAACTTCAGGAGTGTCTTCTGAGCAAAGTTGTGTGTTGTGAGGGGAACATGACTCAGGAAATCTACCTGAAGCTCTTCCCCCATCAGGCAGCATCAGTATTCCAATATAAATGCTTTTTTACCCTCGTGTCCATTAAGTCTGTTCACAGCACTGTGGTTGCATCCTCTCACCTTGAGTGCTTTCATGAGGCAGCCACATGAGCTCCTTCCGCTTTGCACACTGACCACTGTTCTTTGCTTGTTGGCAAGAAAACAGTGCTGCCTTCCTTAGAAGAATCTGAATTTGCTGTCATCTGATGGCTGGTGCTGATAGACAAATGGCTGAACTATTGTAAGGCAGATGTAGCTAGAGACATAAAACTCCAAGGCTTAGAATACAAACCCTTGCTGCTTGTTGTTCAAGCTCCATGTGTGCTCCATTGACACTGCTGAAACCATTAAACCCGAAGGAGCCAGGCCATACCAAGTGTCCTGTTGCCTGAGGGCAGCTTTTCCTCCATTCCTTCTCTCCACCGTATGGGGGAGCAGGAGGCAGTTAGATTTGGTTCCAAGTCCAGAGGACAGGCCTCTAGGCAGCCCCAGTATCTCGGTACTGGAGCTCCCTGCCTCAGGGCGCAGGCCCTAAGGCCCAGCCAACTGACTTCCCGACCTTAAGCTTAGTGAGAAACCTTCCTCATACTTCCCTGAGGCTAGAAGCTTCTGATCTTCACTCCTGTGAGTGATACCACTGCCTCTTGCTTTTCATTGCCACGTGCCCCACTCTTCCATTACAGAGAAATGGGACTTGAAATATTTTCTTCTATAGGTAGTTGTGTAAGGGATGTTCCTTGCCATTCTCTGAGCTGGTAAGAAGGATGTGTACCGTGTCTTACTTGGAAGATTAATGTCCTGTTTATGAAAGGACTTGGTTCTCTCCAGACATCATTTTCTCATGATTTGAGGGAGCTTAGCCAATGTCACACTGCTTCCTCTAGTGGAAGCAGGTGCCAATCACACTGGCCTGGGCTTTGCCTACTTCTGCCGTTGTTTGATCACTGCCATCTGGGCCACTGATGGATACAAACTAGATCACCTTTTGACCTTTGACAGACTCCTGACTTATGGATGCATAAGGAGGTCATTTTAAATCCAGAGATGAGGATGGTTCAGTGAGATTTGTCACCACCTATGTGTTCTGGTGGAGATTTTTAACCCCAAGGGAGATTTCATAGCATGAGTAGCATTGATGGTGGACGTCGGTTACCAAGGTCTTTTCCTCTGGCTCCCACATCCATGGTTCTCAGACCTCAAGATTTCAGTCTTCTCTGTGGGGTCCCTTTTGAGTGGTGAAAACCTAAGGTCAAGGACCTGGCAACATGAATGCTGTGTATATATCTGACCCACTGGCAGTTCCGATATCTGACAAGCATTTCCCCTCTGTCCTGATCATAGGTTGAGCTTCAAACATGGTTTCTAGAAGATTGACATAAATTTATCCTCTTTAGGGAACATCCCTGCTTTTCCTTCCTGTGGTGAAATTGGTGAGTTGAGGGATTTGTCCAACTAGGAGGACTCCTTGATACTTTATTATGCTGCAGAAGGATGGCGTATAGCCTTCTGGTTTCCTGACAATCATGGGACACATGACTATGACAGATGTTGCCTGTCATTGTAACTTTCATGAGTGTGTAGTTGCCATATGTGCTGCCCTCCTTTGAAAGCCATGGGTTCCATCTGAAGTTGTTATACTGTCTTAATTCCTAAGTCCTGGTGGAGGAAAGATTTTTCTACAAATGAAAATAACATCTAACACTGCCTGTCATTGTGAGCGTCTGAAGTTGCTTCAAGATTGACTCAGGAATTCAACACTGGATATTTCTGATCTGTGTTAGTCCTTCAAAGAATTCTGGATCAACGTCTACATTCCAGTTAGTAGGGATGATGGATTATACTAATGGAAGTTATTTTAAAAATAACAGAAGAACTATTGCATTGCCTTCTGCAAGCCTTACTGACTTCTGGAGTCAGACCTACTGTGGCATCAGCAAGTCCCATTGCTTATGTTTCTCATAAGTCAGAAGAGCTGTTCTAGTGGAAGAGTCTCTGTGAACCACACGTCCATGACTGTGGGTGGTATCCTGAATCAAAATGCTTGAGCATCTTTATTTCCATAGTGCACTTGAGTGCTAAAATGAGAGGAATGAGTGACGAACACATCATCCCCTTGTTCCTCCACATGTTAGCCTCCCCTCTTCTGTGCTTTTGGGTGTAGGAACTTTCTTCCTTATCTTCAAGCTATTTTTAACCCATTTATCTCATATTTTAATGAGTACCATATCTTAAGCTGAATGCTTTCATGGATATTTTGACTTCATGTTCTGGCCACCATCTGCTGCTTTGTCTTTGAGGTTATCAACACTATCTTGAACTTAATTTCCTTCTTGCTCTATAAGTTTAGTTTTCTGAAAATGATTGTGTACTTTAGGTGACTACCTTATCCTGTGAGTTCTTGTAGTGGCTTTCTTGCCTGAACTTATAAACTGATAGAGGGGCTTTATTGAGAAACATTTGTTTTTTCTAACTGGCTGAAGTGACCTCCAACTGTGTTGAAGGTCATTATGTACTGAACCTGGATGTCCTCAGAAGCTGTGACATTTGTTATTCTTAAAATTGCCCTGAGGATGCTAAGACCTAAATGCTAGGGGATAAGAGCTGGACCCCCACTTCTTTACATCTTCATTGGATGGCTTGGGCACGACTAGAAATGAAATAGGTAGAGACAGTGCTCCATGGGCAGCAGTGCACCTTCTGTGGGCAGACAGGTGGAGGCTGGAGACATGGGGCACAATTCTGAAACCATCAGTCTGCAGTGGCACTGTCAGATGAGCTAATCTTTGGCGCAGACTTTGAGCCAGTGAAGTGTTCTAGGTGGAACACACAGCTGTTCTTTTCATCTGGTCATTAGCCTCTTTGCTTTTCTGGGAAGAAGGCTAAGAAGTCCTGGGGAATGGCTATGAGAACTAGTTTTGTGACCAACTTACTGTTGGTCAGTAGAGTTGCCAAAAGGTGCAAACCCTTCATCCTGCACTTACGAACTACATGACAATCAGACTTCACTGGCCAGCTATGAAGCCCTGAGGACTTGCATATCTGTTTCTCTTGGGAGTAAAGCTGGTGAGGATTCAATCATCAGACTTGGTGGGGCTACTTCATCCTCAGCAATGAGTCCATTGTAGTTTACAGCTTTTAGGTGACATAAAATTTCATACCACAGCAAAAACAGATTGTCTTCAGTACCTTTGTCTACCAGATGAGCCTGTCAATGTGACTAATGCTATGTGTGCCAGGGTCTACCTCCTGAGAAGTGGTTAATGCCTCTGTAGCAGCAGGCTGATTGCCCATAAACCACTCAGGTTGTTGTATTAAGGTGGCCTGTTAGATGTGTGGGGATCTGATGTGCACATTCATCAGCTCATGACTATCTCCTACCAATTCCTGGTGATGACATTCTGGGCTTTATTGACTTGCTTTCCACTTCCAAAGCATCTGACATCTCATGTTTAAAGTCCTGGTGAGTGACCTTGCTTCTCTGCTCATATCTGCACAAGTTTTTTCAGTTTCAACACCAGAAGACATTGTGTAACAAGACCATGCATCCTGGAAGAGCCACTCTCCCCATAGCTTTCAGAATGGGGCTCTTGCATGAGAATCTGGTCTTTGACAGTGAAAGGTGGGGGACGGTCACATTTTTATGCCTGGAGCCAATGGGGAGTCGATGAGGTCAGTGCAGGCATGTACCTTCTCTTCCTCCTGGTTCTACAGGTGGTTCTTCATTTCAGTGTCCTGATTGTTCTCAGGCTTACTGGCATCTCCATTTCTAATAGAAGGTTGGTTAGAAAAGGTGAATGACCTTCTGAGATTTCCTTCTGGATGAACCATCCTCTAGTAAATCTGGTGAGAAGGCAACCTGTAAACTGAGTTGGCTTAGTTCCCAGGAATGGGCCTGTGAAGACTGATGCACATGGTTTGTCCCTCCAACTCCTTAATGTCTTGTCTGCTGATGCTGGCCACTGCCTGGAATGTCTTCAGAGCCCAAAGTGAATCTCTACTGCCTGGCTGGGAATGTGGTTGTAGTGTATTAGGTCCTGTCTGTAGATGGGTTCTGGTGTGTTTAAGCATGCTTCTGGCCCTGTTGAATTGGTAAACCGCAGAGTAGGGAAATGACTTGGGCACTCTGCTAGATGCCCCAGTGAATGAATCTTTCTGTCCCTTTGGACAGTTCACAACATGGACTAAAGTCTTAGTATACCTTGTAATGTGTGGATATTTCCACATAGTGACAGATTAAATCTGAAAACTTGGACAGTGCCATGTCTTAGAAACTTCCTCTAATGATGAGAAGAATGTTTTCAGAATGAATGACTAGTAATCACCCCAGACGTCATGATAGGACATTACATTATTACCATAAGTACCCAAAAAGAAGAGATGCTTCTAGCTCCATAGTCAACAAGGCAGCTTCTCTGGGCAGAAGGTGCTCAGTCAATCTGAGGGCCATGATTCTAAACTCCTTTCCATCCCCTTGTTTGAATGTTTGGTCTGCCTGGTCCCTCCAGGGCAAAAGCCATGTGAACCAGAGCTGTGACATGGAAGCAGCTGCTGGTCTTGCTTCCCAGGTCTTAGCCTTTCAAATTTGTCCTTGCAGATGTCTTCTGGTGGAGGTGGTCAGAAAGCAGAACAATGGCTTCCACTAGGGGGAGGGTTGAGGAGGTTCAGAGCCGTCTGTGGAAAGGCTTGACTTGGGGGTATGTGCAGGTGACAAATGTCCTGCCTCTTGCATCTGTGCTGACCACAGCTCATGAGAGGCAGGGACTTCATGGTCCCATGTGAAGTGTGAAGCAGCATCACTGGTCTGGAATGAGGATGTTGCAAATGCTTCTAGTGGCCTGAGTTAGTGCAATGGGCTCTTCAGGGAAGATGAAAATTGTGAGTTTTCCCATCTTTGTTGGCTGGAATAATTTGGATGTGATTGTATTTCTACCTTTTGGTGGATAGAACCAAGTAAACAGTCTTCTGGGCCCAGAGAATACCTTGTAGATTTCAGTTGTACACTTAGTTCCTAAAGCCTTCATGTGTGTACTCGGCAGGTCTGTGGAGGTTATAGTCACAGCATTTTCTGAAATCTGAGAAGGAGCCAGACCATGTCATCTATGTGCTTCATGACAACTGACTCTTCCAGTGTTTTGCTTTGCTGTTCTATGATAGTCTTGAATATCCTGTGATTCCTTAGTCCTGACAACTTTCATAATATTGATCCTCAAATTTCTACATTTTCCTACAAAAAAAAACCTGATCTTCCTAAACGTTTTCAATCACAGCACTCTATTTGCAGAACCCATTATAGAGATTGCTAAACAGATGGTATTTTCTCCACTAAGGTTTCTTCCCCTTGTACTAAAGCCAAGATGTCCTGATCACATATACTAACTTATCCTAGAGAAGGGTTCTAGGATAAAGCATTAAGTCACTCTTCCAAAAACACCATCCATTATCCCCATCAAGGAGTTCACTGTGGGAGCAGACTGCTGCTGCCCTCAGAACGTTGCTGGTCCTCACTGTTTCCTCCACTCATGTAGCATCTGGGGACTAATGAAAGTGCTTTGTTCTGGATCATCCCACAAACCCATCATTGAGGCCTCAGGCTAAACTGTCCATTTTCTGGCTCTTACCTTTGGCTGTTGCTTAGCAACTAGGTAGGTGAGCACCCAAAGTGGTGGTGTACCAACTATACCTCTTAAAGCATGAGCTGCTCTTGAGACTTCATTTCTCACTCCCTTTTCAGATTATTCAAGGAGCCCTTTCTTGTGGCCTAAACCACTCCTACAATGACAAGTTAGCACTAGTGATTAATCATTAGCTGCTTTCTCACTTTTCCACTACTTGTTCTTACTGAAGTGCTTTGGTGATGTTACCATTGTCTTGTTGGGGTCTTCCACTAAATAGGACTTAGGGATGTATGACTTAGCTATTCTGTTTGTGGAATCTTTCTTCAGACACAGCTCATGATGAGCACTTTCCTTTTCCACGTTCTGTGAGTAAAATGAGAGGATAATTCTTTGCAGAAAAGTATTCTGAATGAGACCAGTATCTCCTTCACGTTGGCATAACAATCCCACCCTGAATCTCCAGCTGAGAACTTGATGACTGGAAAGTGCTAATAAGACAAATAGCAAACATGAGTGATAGTCAAGTTCTTGAGGCTTAAATCCTTACCTCTGCCTGTTATGGGGATTACTATGTACAATCTTTTGAGGCCACCATTAACCTCTAACAAATAAGAAACACTCTGCTCCTGAGTCTATTGGTAAATTTTTCCCGGAAAAGGGAGTGAGAAATGAGGCTCTGTCTGAGCTGGCAGTTGAGGCATGCTCAGCTTGAGACAGGAGCCCATGTATCTGCTTTGTTGCCTCCTAGGCACAAAGCAGCTGTAGCAGCAGCCCTAGGGCCTTAGCAGTTTCCCATTGTCCATTTAGTGCAGACATTGGAAGTGGCATTGTTCAAATAAAGGATTATAAGTGATAGTGACAAAAAGTTCTTGGCATATACTGTATGATGACACTAGCTGGAATCTTGTCATTTGGCCATTGAAGGGATGGGCCTGAACTGTATCTCTTTTGAAAGGTTATGTTAGAATTTGCCAGATATAGCCTGCACCACTGCTGGGTGACACCTTGCAGAACTGCTGCATAAATCATGCTCTGCTCCATTCTCCCCTCACCTGCCACCCATCAGCTGTAGGCCAATGCAGTTTTCCCTTTGCACTTCAAGTTGTATGTGAGATGTCCAAGGGCATAGCAACATAATGAGGATTGTGTGCATCCACCCAAAACATGATAGATGCGCATCTGTTTTCTACTTGGATTTGTCTGGCTGCCTTTAGTTAACCTTCCTAGTGCAGTTGGCTCCAGGAGAAGACATGACTTGTCCATGCTGAAGAGGGATGGCAGAAAGGAGCTCGAATTCCTGCAACTTGGGGACTGATGAGTCTTCATGATTCAACCTGAGAAAGCTGATTGCCTTGTGGTCAGTACACTAGGGACAGAAGTTATGCTTTGGGTTGTGAGGGTAGAGCCTTGAGTGGCATTTCATCTTCAGGATCTTGGCCTTGACTCTGCTGCTATGACTCGTCAACATATTTTGACACTCAGATTGGAAAATGAATGCTCTCTTGTGAGGGAACCCTGTACACATCATAGTTCATGTCTGTATAGATGTTATCCTCTAGTCTGAAAGACAACCATGAATTTCTACCAAAACCGTATTTTAAAGCATGATTTCCAAGTGGGACTAGTTTGTTTTCTCTCCCTCATCTTAGATTTTTGGAGGACCTCTTCTTTGACCCAAACTTGTCAGTTAGGAGTCAGCACTCAGGATGAGGCTTACATTTTCTTTCCTATTTTGATGTAGTTGCTTGCTCATGCCTCTGGTTACAGGGTCCCTGTAGTGTGCTACTGAAATGGCCTTGGCACACGACATATGTCTTACGAGAATCCTCCCCTAACTATGACATGGAGAATTTTATGCAGGTAGTCCAGGCTGCTGGCCCTAAGAGATAGACATTCTTAGAACTTTTTTATAAGAGTTGATGATAGCACCACCCACCCCAGCCTTACCCACGCCAGGGCTAGTTCTAGTGGAAGCTGCTGCCAAGTATGCTTGGCTTTGGCTTTGCCCACTTCTGTGGCTTTGATAATTCCCATGATCTGGGCCACTGCTGGATACAACCCAGGTCATTGAGTCTTGCTTGCCCAGTGTGTTTGTTGCTTGTGTGTCCATATGGAGGATCATATAAAAGCCAGAGTTTTGGATGATCCAGATGAGGTTTCTCATCACCAGATAGTTCTGGTGGACCTGTTCAATCTTACCTAGGGAAGACATATTGGATGTGGATTATATGGGCATTATTGACTGGGGCCCTGGGTCACCATCAGGGATTTGAGGGAAAGAGCATTAGGACAAATAACTAATGCATGTGGGGCCCAACACCTAGGCGATGGGGTGGATAGGTGCAGCAGACTACCATGGCACACATTCACCCATGGAACAAACCTGCACATCCTGCACATGCATCCCAGAACTGGCTGTATGGCTACTGTCTCCTCACTCTTTCATGTTCCAGGGCTCTTTCCTTTCCCTCCAAAAAAGGTCACCAGGTCCAGCTTGGAGACGGCAAGACCAAGAGACCGTGTTTTTGTAGTCCTCTATTGTTACTTGACTATGCAAAGCCTGCTGAGAAGGGTTCAGGTATTTCCACTCCTCCAGAGAATTCCATGACCCCATCCCTGAATGTCAACAGTTTCTATCAGTTTGAGCCTCTAGACCTACCTTACATGTTCTTCACTCAAGTATCAGGAAACTGGAGCAACTCCCATTTGGACATATCAGGAGATTCCTTCCCACTATGGGCCTCAGATGCATTTTGTTTTGCAGGTTCTTGCACTGCCTTACTTGGATGGGTTCTTTTCCTTT
Source organism: Hylobates moloch (assembly GCF_009828535.3). NCBI lineage: Eukaryota > Metazoa > Chordata > Mammalia > Primates > Hylobatidae > Hylobates > Hylobates moloch. The sequence continues at coordinate 75,285,560 of NW_026652292.1, read as the reverse complement.
GGAAAAAATTTCTTCACAAATCTGAAAAAATCCAGAGGGTGGGAATCATTTCTGCCTTTCCTCAATATCAGCATCTGATTTGCTGATAACCAATGTGTCATTTCCCAGCTTCCAGGATGTCCTTGCAACTTAGCTATGCATCTCCCAGGAGCTGCAGATCACAGGGCAACAGAGGCTGTGATAAAATCACCGGCAGCTCCCGAGGTGGAGGACATGGAACAGTAGAAATGGATCCCAAGATCTCCTGAAATTCTTTTCCACCAACCCATTGCTTTTGTACCAGAACAAAAGTGGTTTGTCAGTTGCCATGGCAAACACCGAGGCTTAGGTGACACACAACAGATTGTATGTCTTAAAGACTAAAAATGTCAGAAGCCCGAGTTTTCCCCAAAGCACAGTCCCAATGCCATACTAGGGGGACCGTTCAGAGTGGCAGGTGCTTCCTGTCGAGCATGGAGAGGGCAGGGCTGGTCCTCACTGTTTCTGCAGATGTGGAGCACCTGGGACTCAGGAGCAGTGAGATGACCTTCCCAAGGGCAAAACACACACGACATCAGAATTTGAACATTTTAAATTTGCTGGTACATTTTCTCAGGGGTTACTTATGATTACTGTGGTTAATTTCTGCTGTAATCATTTTTGAGCATTAATCCATCCCAGGAGTAGACTTGTTTCATGTGAAAGGGGCTGCCATCTCTACCTCCACACCTCACACTGTTAAACTTGACTGTATTACATTTTAGTATAATCTTTAAATTGCCTTTAAAATGTCTGTAGAATACTCTTAATATGATATAGCGTGTTCATATTTTAACAAATACTATATCTTAAGCTGAATATTCCAAGTGTGTTATGACTTCATATTCTTGGTCTGGCCACTGTCTGCCATTTTCTTTGAGGTTATTGGTAAGGGAGGCTACACTATTATTCAGTGATGCTCATGGAAGCACAGTAAGAAACACTTCATACATGGTCATTGAGTTAGGTAAGGGACTGATGCAACCAGGTTTTGTAATAGAAGAATGGGCTCAAATCTGAACACAGTATAGACAAGTGGGAATTGATAGCCAAGTAGTATTGGGTCAGACTATGTTGAAATATCAAAAGGTATAAGAGGTTTGCAAAACAGACTTAGGATTCTTTGCTAAAACTGGATTTTACAAGGACGTACACAGATGGGCCTAAAAAGATTCAGTCTGACTCCAGGTGGCCAAGCAAAGAATCTTGATCACTCTATCTGCTGTTCAGTTTTTGAAGAATAGTTGTCTTTACCACTGTCTCTTCTGATATTTCCAATAGATGGGATACAGAAAACTTTGTCCTTAGGTTTGGGTTGATGGTCATAAGCAGCTGTACCTTTCTAGAGCTCTTCCTTAGAGACAGTTTATGTTGGTTCTACCTCTTTCACTTTGAATTAGGTGTGGAGGTTGATAAGAAAAGGTAAACAGCCTCTTTGCTGAACGCACTTTTGGGAAGTGAACACAACTGCTGCTTAAAAGCACAGAAATCCCTCAGGCTGAAATGATGGTTATGATCTTTACCCCCAAAGCACTGCAGCCTGGCTCTGAGTAATGTACTCAATATCGGGAGGTCCACAAGGAGGGAGGGCAGGTATGGGGTGTGTGTCCGTCCTTGGAGTTCTGCTCAAGCTGCCTTTTTATCAAGCTGGGGATGCCTGATCCAGACAACGTCAGTCCTGATAGCTGATCTTCAGAAGGAGTGGCAGTAGGAGACTGTTCTTGAACTTACCTTGAAGTTGGTCACGGTAGCTCTGTCTACTCAAGTGGAATCCTACAAAACATCTGTCTGGTCTTCTTCACTTAGCTGTAGTTTCCTAATTTCATTCTGTCCCACAGGTCATAGGTGAAAGCGACATGTGAACTTTGGGATCATGCCCTTAAAAAGGTGACCCTCGTCTTGTCCTCCACTGTCCTCTTTATGACTGAGTCCCTCCTCTCTGGGAATAGTAGGATGTCAGAGGAGGAATGTGATGTATGAACCTCCTTGAGGGCACCTGTGTAAGATAAAAGTACTGGCGGGATATGACATTCCAGCAAAGAGTACTCTCCCATTAAAGTAGGCCTGGGGTTTGGTAAATGGGTCTGTAGGCCTCAGATTGAGGATGATTCAGTGGGTATGCATGTTCCTACAGAACACCCATTCCCTTGTACCCTGTTGTACAGCCTTCCGACATCTTCCATGCCAAAGGAATGGAAGAAGGTGGCTCAGTTGGCTGGAAAACAACCTCACCTGGGAGAAACATATATGCCTGCCCAGACAGAAGGATTGTCATGTTTTCCTTCCTGCAATGTTGTAGCAGCTTTATTGCTGCCTTTTAAGTAAGATCTTGGCACTCTGATCAAGGTTTCCTGGCAGGCATCTTTCTTTGTTATGATGAAAACAATGGGATATGAAGCCAAAATATTATGGGTCAAATCTCGACCACATCTCTTGTATACATTGAGTGGAATATTCCAGAGGCCTTCAATTTCCTTTCCTGGATGACTGTTTAAATATTTGCCAATGACTCATTGCATTTTCCTTGGTCTTGTAGGTGTGAGTTTGTTACAAATGGGTAAGATATGGCTCCTAAAAGCATTCATGCATGTGGAACTGATGCCTATAAAACACTGGATATGTAAAAAGATGTTACAAAGGCCAGTAAAATCACCTTCTGTGATACTTAGCAATGAGTTTCTGATAACAGAAGCAGAGAGCTGAGGATAGGAAGAAGGCTGAGGTATTCCTTTGTGAGTACAAGGGTCTGAGCATACTCTCCACCTCTATAAGTCAGGTCACTGGAATTTTTCTCCTTCAGATGAGCTAATTGCCTTTTGCTGAGATGTCGCTGCCTGAAAAACAACCATGAGGGTGAAGGTGTGGCCCCGGGGAGCCCAATCATTCCAATCAAACGTCATACCACCTGGATGTCCCTTTAGGTGAAGGATGGGCTCAGTGTCTCCTGAAGCATTGAGAATAATGTATGCAATAACTGAGTAAGTCAATAGTCAACTGAGGCTAACTGAAGGTTTTGTCATTTGAAATCTTGGTTTCTCACCCCAAAACAGGTGAGATTGTGTACTCATGTTAATGGATAGTTCTAAGGTGACTATGGAAGATATTCACAACTGTCACTCTTCCTTTGAGCACCATGGAAGTTAGAAAGTTTTGGTCTCTGCACCTGGCATTCTGTCACTGCTGATATTCGGGCACCGGTCATTTATTCACGTTGCTCTTGGCCTCAGTGAACTGTTTCATCCATGCCCTTACCTATTTACCAGTGCAGGAATCCCTTGTACCTGAAAATAGCACTAAATTGCTCAGATACACATGAACGGCTCTAAGATGTTCGTGAGTATTGTAGTGTTCATCACCTATTGGTTTCATTGGCACACACCTCACTACATGTTAGGGGAGGAAATGGTATGTGAAATATTTTGTGCACATGTAGTTGAGTGAGGGATGCTTCTCTCCATCCTCTGAGCTCATAGGAAAGGTGTGCATCTCATTTTAATTGGACCATTAATGCTTCTTCTATTGAAAGGACTTCTCCCCTCTGTCACTTCCTTGAACTCCCATAATGGGAGGGAGACTTGCCAATGTCACATTGCTTTGTAGAGTGGAAGCTGCTGTGAGACATGTTTGGCTTGGCTTTGCCCACTTCATGGTATATGTTGGACCCCTATGCTGGATACAACCTATGTCATCCTCTGACCCTGGGCTGCTGAACATTGTGTGTCCATATCAGGGGCACTTCCAAGCCTGGGATTGGGATGGTCTTTTGCTTGTTCCCACACAGTATGAAAATGCTTTAATAGAGGTTATAATACATAGCAATAATAGTGAGTGTGCACGCAGACATCATAGAAACACACTGTAGGTGAATAAAGATTTGATATGCCTTTCACCCTCTCCCAATAACAGGCCCTAGGCCACGGCCACCTCTCTTTCTTCTCAAACTCTCTCCTCTTTCCTTGGCTGTGGCATTGTGGTGCTATTGGTACTCAGACACCAGGTAGTTCATTCATGTTGCTCTTGGCCTCGGTGAACTTCATTTTCATCCATGCCCTCACCTGTGTATTGGTGCAAGAAGGCTTTGTACCTGAAAATAGTGAACTGCTCTAAGGTGTACCTGAACAGCTCCAAAATGTGCCAGGTTTTTATTAATAAAGGCTGTGGACATTTTTATTTACATTATATGTGACTACTGTTTTTCCTGGCCATGGGGTAGAAGCAGGTGTCAGTGTCTGACATTCAGGAACAGGCCCCTTTGAAGGGCAGCCTCCCTTTCCGCTCCCTTTGTGGCTGTTATTCAGAGAGGCCAAGAGAGACCCTCCAGAGGAATTTGAGGAGAAGCACAGGCTCTTTGAGTGTTTTTCTTGCTGTACACTCTTAGAAGTGCCTGGTAGGCCAGGACATCCATTAATGAGCTACTCTCCCATTCACAGGCTCTGAGCTGTCCTTGAGAGACAAGGTTCAGAGTAGTCAGGAAACGGGACTGTCACCTACTGTGTTCCAAGGTCCTGTCAATAGACGAGTTCTCTGGTTGCTAAAGATTACCCATTTGCACCAGCCCCAGGTTGGGGGAGGGGTGATCATCCAGGCACCTGTCTTACAGGTGGGATAGAAAGTGGCAGAGTGAGCCAGTATAGAGCCTCATCAGTAGAGGGAGAGCACTAGGCTTTCCCCAGACATGTGCAGGGGGTGCCGCTCTGTTCTTTTGTGATCCTGAAGTGTCACAATACTGCTTTTCAGCTAAACAGTGTCTCCCCACTCTGAGGAAAGCTTCCTTTCAGGCAGGTTTGTCTGTTTCATCCCGTTATAAAAATGGTGGGAAATATAATGGAAACAGGAGGAATAAGTCTCTCCTGCCTATATTAGGGGGAAATAGAGGCTGAGGTCTTAGGTTTCTGTTCATGTGACTGTTTTAATGTCAGCTGATATTTCCAACAGTATGCTCAACCCTGCACTTTTCAGTGGGAGGATAATCTAAATGGAACAACTTCTTACCAGCTACTTTTCTCCTAAATGTCTAAAAACTGGCTTACTCTTACTCGAGTGTGAATATTGTGTAAAAATGATTAATCTGTCCTCAATAAGCCAAGTCTTCAGCCCGTGGATTGTAGTGATGCCTGACTGGCTTCCCATTGGATCTTCTATGGATGAAATTGGAAGCTTGGGATGTGTCTGAAACCATCTATCTGTGTTCCCTACAGGCTAATCGGAGGGACAGGGTTGGACTGGACGCTGCACTGTGATCCTCCAAGGGAAAGATTTCCAGGCTGTCTTTTACCCTTAGTGGTGTACGTGGGTTTTGTGGTCCTCTTCCCACCAGCCTCTAATGGCGGAGATAATAGGTTGTCTTCCATCTTGGCTCCCTGATGCTCTTACTCTTTATTCGCCAAAATGGGCTTATTTCTACTAGAAAGCATTTGGGATCATCTGTCTCCCACCATCCTGATTTTCTTGCAATTCGAGCTTGTTTATCTCTGGAAACATCTTTTGAGTGGGGACTCCATGGACAGTGTTCCTCGTAAGCCTGGATCTTCTCCCAAGGCCAGCACAACCTGGGTTCTCACACGATTTTTATCTGCAGGGGATCATCTTCCAAAACTTGTCTTCATGAGTCATGGGACCAGTATCTTTAGATAGTAGTAGCTTTAGAGACACTTGTTGTTCTGTGTGTTTTGTCTGACAGGTTTAGGGTTTGTCTGAGAATACATTTTAGGCGTATGTGCTTCACCCAGAGTGTATCAGGTACTGGTCCTGGATGAAGGGCATCACCTGGGTTGGCCATTATCTGTAGTGCCTGGCAGATGGGTGGTTTCCTACACTTGGGCATATTGCTGCTTGAATCTTCAAATAGGAAGTGCAAGGCTGAAGGCAGGTAGGTTGCAGCCAGCTGCCTCCTAAGCTTTCCTTATTGACACCTTAGGTACCTCCTAGAGATGTGACAGCTGCAGACAGGGTGAGGACAGTGCACAGCATGGCCAGCAGCAGTATGGTCTCTGGGCAGACAGGGCCCATCTGGAGACTGGAGCAGAATTTTGAATCTATTCCAGTCTCCCAGTGTCACCCTGCAGAGATTCACTGACCCTATCAGGTACGGGCAGGAGCCACAGGGGTGTTAGCATGGTGAAAACTGTTCTTCCCGCCTTCCTGGTCTTAACTCTTTCCTAGCTCCTGTTTTGTGGTGTTCTGGGGAACGTGTTTCACACGTGGCAGAGTGATGTCGGAGAAAACAAATTGTTCAAGCTCTGTATGAGACAAATTTGGTGTGTGTGGAGAGAAGGGGCCTATCTCTCAGGGCGGCTCTGCTGCCGTTCAGTCTGGTGTGAAGCAGGCGCCTCACTGGCAGCTCTGAATGTCAGAACTCCCCTCAAGCCTCACTTGTTCTGGCTGGAAAGTTGGTGAGCATGAAACTATGCTGTGGGAGTCTACCTTCCTTAGACAAATGAGCCCAGAGTGCTATGTCAACACTGGTTTGAAAAGGGAGTCTGATGTTTTCAGCTTCAAGTCTTATTCTGGGGAAGTTACAATCATTGTTAGATGCATGGAAATAGTTTTCCAGACGCAAAGGTGTTTTTCCTAAATTCATCTTCCTCTATATGCAGAGCTGCTTTAACATAGCCTGTGACCATATTTCATGTAAATACAGCTCTTAACATTGTAGTTGGCTGGGTCAACTTGACTTTAATTGCAGGCTGTTTCTTATACCAACCTTGGTTCTCAACTGATCAGACAATAATCGTGGGGATGTTCTGTTCAGCTTTGCTGCTTGTGCAACTTTCTGCTAATGACTTTGGTCTTTGATGCTGCAGAGAGCATTTCATTTTACAGCATTCTATTCATTTTTCCAGTGTGCATAAAAGATGATCATACTCCAAGAAGGGCCTGAGGTTATTGACTTTGCACAGCCTATGTCCAGGAAGCAGAGCAAATAGCCACAAAGGGATGAGATGAATTCTTGACTGGCCATCACCTCCTTTTCAGGTGGAGGCACTCACTTGGATTGCTACCTGGGCATTGTCTTGCAGTGGCTTCGGGTGTGAAATCTTCCAGTTCCCTTTAGTCCAATTTAGTCACGTGTGTCTACTCACCTGTGAAAACATGGCCTGCATGTGAAACACTCACCTCACCTCGCTGTACCTGGAGATCATCTGAGTCAAGATTGTCATGTATTTAGGGATGGCTTGAGCTGGAAGATCTAGGCAGAAGTGAGTATGGACTTCTGTGCTCCAGTTGGGAGACCGAGAGAAAAGTGACCACACAGAATATTTAAATCTCCCACAGCTATGCCCTGGAAAAGAATGGTGAGAAGTGGGGTATGGCACGTTTAGCTTGTGTTGTCCCCATTTTCTCTAGCGTGCTAATCTTCAATTCGGTGACAAGGTCAACTGAAAGGGTTACAGGGAGGTATCCAGGCCTCATATGCTGCTGTGTGGAAGCTCAAGTCTCTGGACCACAGAGGGTTTCCAGGGCTCTCATCCTTTTGTGTGTCCCACCCCCATCCAAGAGACAGAGCTTGGGCCCATCCTCGGCTGATCACATTCATTAAACCTGCTCTAGACCTTGTCTCTGTCTCATAAAACCTACGAACCCAACGTCATTTTTTTTCTACTCTTGTGTGTGTGTGCTGCTCTCTAGGGGCCTCCTTGGATGAAGGAGTTGTGTATATAGACTTGTCTCAGGTTCCTACCTCTCCTGTGGTCAATATACTCCAGAACCTTTGTGTCCCCAGTCCCACTCTGGCACAGTCCATGAGGGACGAGTTACTGTAGGAGAGGCTCTGCACTAGACGTGTTTGAAGAGATACACATGGTTTGGTATGTCTGTCTGGAATGTCTGTGGATCCCACTGTGAAGTTCCCCAACTTGACTCTGATGTGCTGTATTGGTTGTGTTCTTCCTGGAGAGTGGGTTCTGGTAAAATGGACAAGTCTATGGGCTTTGTTTATCTCGTAAGTCTTAGTGGGAAAAGGACAAGGGCAATGTCCTTTAGAACATCTGTGAAAGGCTCTATCTCTGTTCTTTTTCCCTCTGGACTGTTGGGGAGAGCATGATCTCTGCTGAGTCACAGGATACCTTATAAGAAGCAGGCATCTCTTCTGGGTCACAGTTTGCTATGGAAACTTTTCTGCAAATGTTATGTTCGGGGCAGTGCTTTGGAATTCACCATGAGAGAATAGAGGACTGAATGTAGAATATGTGGTGAATATTCCCTAGGCTTCTGAGATGTTTCATTTGTTCCAAAGGTAAGAGAGCAGGAAGCTTCCAGCTCCACGGTCACTAATGGCACCTTCTCTAGGCAGGAAGGACTCAGGATTTAAAGGGCTCAATTCTGAAAGCATTCCTGTCCCCATGTTGTCTGAGTTCTGGGCCTGCCTTGCTCCTCTGGGACAAAAGCATGAGCCAGAGCTCACTCCTGTGATGTGGAAGCAGCTGCTGGGTCTGACTTTTCAGGTCTCATCCCACTTCAGAATGCTACATGCAGATGTCTTGTCTTGGCTCAGACCATTTCCAGAACAGTGGCAGCCCCTGGAGGAGGGTGGAGGTTCACAGCTGCTTGTGAAAAGACTTACCTGTGTTGTGTGTGTGCACACGTGCAGGTGGTTAGTGTGCTGCCTCTGCCGGTGGCTGTGCTGACTACTACAACTGATGAGGAACCTCCTGGTCCCGTCTGAAATGGGAGTCCTGTTGGAGCAGTGTAGCCTCTGGGTGGAGGATGTTGAGAATGTGTCCGGGGTCTTGATCAGTTTAGTTAGTTGTTCAGGGAAGGGGCAGTCTGCGAATATTTCTACTTATATTGGCAGGAATAATTGGGATGATTGTTTCTACATTTACTGGTGGGTAGCATTCAGTAAAGATATCTAAATCCTGAAATACTTTGTGGTGAGGTTTTCACTGTAGACTTAGTCTCTAATGTCTTCATGTTTGGACTTGACGGTTCTGTGGAAGCTAAGAAATTATTTTCTGAAACATCTTTGAAAATGAACTGGGCCATATCCTTCTGTGTGTGCTACACATCAGCAGTTCTTCCAGTGCTTTTACTGTTTTATGATGGTCTCAAATTGCCTGTGATTTATAAATCTTGGCAGCTCTCTGCCAAAATACTGATTGCCAAATTTCTACAGTTTTTGATATAAAACTTCATAATCTTCTCAATGCAGAACCCATTATGCAAAACAGACAAGTGATTTTTCCCCCCTATGGTTTCTTCACCATGTATCAAAGCAATGATGTCCTGACTAAATACATGAAAGAACAAGCATTGAGTCACTCTTGCCAATAGACAGTCCAGATCACCCTAATCAGTGGGGTTCATTGTTAATCCAGCTGCTCTTCAGTTTCCTCCACTCAAAGCACCTGAGCATTCATGGGATCAGGACACGTATTTTCATTGGGAGCAGCAAGGAACTGTCATCTTTTAGATCATCCCATACACACATGGGTGGGGCCTGAGGGGTTTAAGTCCTGTCCATTTCTTGGCTCTTGGCATTGGCTGTTACTTGGTACTTAGGGAGGTGAGCACCCTGGGTCAGTGTCTATCAGTTACAAGCTGTTTTCAAAGTATGAACCTCTCATGAGACTTAGGAATTCTCTCATTGCCATTCGATTTTTTTTTTTTTTTCAAGGAACCCTTCACTGAGGCTTAGACCACTCCACAGTGACAAGTAAGCAATAGTGACAAGTCATATTTCACCTTGTGTTGGTGTAGCTGCTCTCACCCACTTTCATCCTAGCTCTTGGTAGTTGAAGGTATTTTGGTGACATTACCGCTCTCCCATTGTAACCAAACACAGATCAGCCACTCACTATTTGCAGACTCAAGTGGCAAGAGTGAGGTATGGTAGAGTGGTTTTTTACTAACCAAAAGTAGTAATGGAGAAGTGGCCACACTCCAATCCAAAGTAGCCACTTCTCCTTTCTGGGGAGAAGGCGGCAAGGGTTTATGAAGGGAAAACTTGATAGGGAAGGCATGCAGGATTTGTGCTGGGTACAAACTCTGTGTCTCATTCCAGTGGCTATCTCAGGTCTCAGTCCACCTGGAGCATGGGCTGGCATCATTTCAATGGTGGGATTGCTGAGTAGCTGCCTTGAGGTAATCACAAATTTTAAAGTTGGGCCTCCATGCTTGGCCTGTCTGTCCAAAGATGAGCTCCTGGAACTAAGCACATAATTAGATACTAGCATACAGTAAAATGCAAAAGAAGTATGTGGTGGGGAAGGGAGAGACATGGAGTCTATTTTAAGATTGAAGGAAAAGGCTTCTGTAGTTTGCTCACAGGTAACATCTTGAGACTAGGGGGAGGAGGCAAAAAGCTTGTGTTTGGAAGTCAACCTGTTTGGTTACATTGTCTTTCTCCAAAGGAGTATCAAAGATTAGTATGCTTTCCCTTCCTTCTTGGTGCTCTGTTTGTGGAATCTTCCTTGGTAGACACAGCTCATGACCCCTTCCCTTCCTCCACTTTGCATGAATATGAGAATAACTGTCTTTGCAGAAACTATCTGGGAAGAGACCAATGGCTTCTTTACATGAGCACAACAATCCCACCCTAATTCCCACAATGGGCAACTTTACCGCCAACTAGAAATTGTTGATGAGGTGCTCAAATGGGAAAGTTACAGAACTGTGATGATCTGATCAAAACTCGCAAGGCTGAAACAGTCACCTTTGCCTGTTCTGGGGGTTACTGTGTGGAAATCTGGGGCCATGCTAGACCTACAGCCGTTGAATGAGAAAGCTCAACTTTTGGGTACAGTTGCAAGTTTTCCAACAATGGGCCTCTGCAGCTTCTCCTTGTCCACATCATGTAGAAGTGAAATGGGGGCTTTGCTCCAATGGAGGGCTGCAAATGATGCTCATTAAATGCTCTTGGCATACACTGCAGGGAAACATGGCTTTTGAATCTCTTCATTTGTTTTAATTAAGGCAATGGGCCTTGCCTGTATCTCTTTGGGAAAGTGTTTTGAAATTTGGCCACATGGCCTGTGCTACTGCTGAGTGACACCCTGGAAACATGCCACATCAGGCATCTTTGCACCATTCCACTCTCCACTTTCCTACCACCAAGTGTCTATAGACTAGCACAGTTGGATTCCTTTGGTAGGCCCTTGTGGAAGATTTCACATACAATGTGGGGTCCAAAGCAATGATGTCTTGGGCCTCGCCCAAAATCAGATGTCAAGTGGGTATTTTGTTCTGCATTTGGGTTTGTTTGGCTACCTTTAGTTAACCTCCTCTGTGCAGCTTGATCTAGGAGGTACAGGGGTTGTGATCCCAGAGGGAAGAGGGTCAGGGAGGAGCCTGCCTTCTTGTATCGAAAGGCAGAGTGAGTCCTCATGATTCAACCTGGGGAAGCTGACTGCCCTGCAGTCAGTAAGCAGGGACAGGAGTCAAGTTCAGCGTCTACTGGGCTGAGGTAGAAGCATGTGGCTTTGGCCCTCAGGATCTTACTCCTGACTCCAGTACTGCTCCTTTTCAGTGGATTATCTTGGTACATTAAGGTTTTGTGGGGAAAGGGGCCCAAACAGCAAACCCAAATGTGGGAGAAAATACCGACTTGACATCCAATTTTGGGGAGGCACAGAACATCATTACCTTGGACTTCACATTGCCTGGCTCACCTTAATGTGTAGATTGCATTTGGTTTAAATGATTACACATGGTGTTAAAATACACGAGAATCATTTTTGAAAGCATACGTCCTCAATGGGACTTGAGTTTCTCTCTTCCCATCATCTTAGGTTGTTGAGTGAGGACCTCAACAGTGACTTCACCAGTCACCCAAGTGGAACTTAGCACTAGTGACAAGCCTCATGTTGGGCTGGCTTTGTGTTTTCTTTCATTCCTGCTGACAGGCTTCTTGTTCTGCCTGATTGAAATGATTTCCACACCCATACCAGTGCCTCATGAGTATCTTACCTAAAGAGGACATGTTAAAACTTATGTATATGGTCCATATTGGCCGCCAAAAATCTGATTCTAGAATTTCTTTGAGATGGTATGACAACCACTTGCCCCCGTTCACAAACTAAATGAACGTAATAAAGGTTGGAAGAGAACAGCCTATCTGAAGAGATCTGTTCCCTCTGACACAATCCTTTACTGAAGTGGAAATGGGTTGTCTTTATTACCCGCAGTCAGTAGTTTTGAGTGAAACCTTACAATTGAGACATGTCTGCATGAAGAATGGTAAGTGTGTGGTGTCCTGTACTGTGGTGGATTTCTCTTGAAATGCCTGTTGACTCAGCCTCTGATTCGGGTGCTACTGACCTAAGGAGTGGGCAGCAGAGGAGGAGAGGCCATTCCTGTAACTTTGACAGGGTTGTTAGTTCATCATGGGACAACATCGATACAGGTGACTTGTCTGCTGTGTTGAGTAAGCTGTCGTCATGGGCTATGTTCTGACCATGGGGTTTAAGCAGGCATGGTGGCTGACCCCGAAGAGCAATGCCTTTCAGAAGGATGTAGCCAGTCCCTGCTTTCCTTTATGGCTACTGTTCAGTGAGGCCAAGAGCGATCCCTTAGAGGCATGGCAGAGAAAGTGTAGCACTGATCCTTGAACCTTCTGGTTGCTACACATTCTCAGAGGTGACCATTAACCTAGAACGTGTCACCAATAAGCTGTCCTGCCACTCGTGGGCCCTGAGCTACATTTGAGGGGAGAGAATGGTCAGAAGTTGAATGAGGGAATCTGAATCTTCTGTCAAGGATCCATCAATGGATAAGTGTACTGGTCCCTGAAGGTCACCCTTTCTCACCAACCCCAGGGTGTGTGGTTGTTAGGTACCTGCCTCGCAGTGGGATGAAAGAGAGCACACAGTGAGCCAGCATAGAGCCTCGTCAGGGTGATGGGGAGGGAGAGCTCTAGGCTTTCCCCAAGCAAGTAGGGGAGGCTTGTTTTATTCTTGCCTGGGATCCTGAATTTTGTCATGTTGCCCGTCAGCTAAATAGGACCTTCCCATTCTGAGGAAAGCTTTCTTTGAGGCATACTTGTTTGTTTCACTCTGCTGTCACAAGAAACTGGGAAATAGGAAAAATGTCCAGAGAAATCACTGCGGCCTACATCAGAGTGGAATGAATGCTGAGGTCTTGGTTTTCCGTTCATGTGATTATTTTAATGTCAGTGAATGTGTTTCCAACATTGTGCTTGTCTCTGTGTTTAGGGGGAAGAGGATTTAAAGTTATTACCATTTTGTTTTTGTAAGCTGTTTGTTTTTAAACTTTTGTCTACATTTCTCATACTCAAGTGAGAATTAAACATTTCTTGTGTAAAGATATGCTTAATCTGTCCTCAATATTACAAATCTTTGGGCTCATGGATGGTAGTGAAGCCTGACTGAGAAACGCCACCTCCCCACTGGATCCTCTGCAAATTGAAACATTAGCACAGAATGTGTCCGAAGCAGTGATCTACCTGCCGGTCTAGTCAGAGGTGCACAACTGGACTCTGCACTGATGGATGAAGACAGGCTTGGAGGCTGTCTTCCATACACACAGAAGTCTAGGTGGGTTTTGTGTGACCTCATCCTGTCAGCTTCGGATGAGATTCTAAATGCTGCCAACTTGTCTCTCTGGTGCTGTTAATCTTTACATTCCCAAATGGACTTATTCTCATTAGAATGCACTCGGGATTGTTTGTTGTTGACCATCCTGTTTCCCTGGAAGAATTTTCAGCTTTAGTATTTTCTCTGGAAATATCTTCAGAATATCAACTCTGTGGGCAGTGTTCCTTATGAGCCTGGGTTTATTCCCAAGGCTAGCACAACCTGGGCTCTGAGATCTAGGTTTTGTGGCCACAGGGGATTATCCAGTCATTGCCTTCATTAGTAATGAATTTAGTGCCTTGGTCATAACTGCAGACACAGCCATAGCTAACCTGCAGGGTCTTTATTTTACTGCTTTTAGGCTCTCTGCCTGAGAATACATTCTTTTCTTTTTTAATTTTACTTTTAAGTTCTGGGATACATGTACAGAACGTGCAGGTTTGCTACATGGGTATTCATGTGCCATAGTTGTTTGCTGCACCTATCAACCTGTCCTCTAGGTTTTAAGCCCTGCGTACATTAGGTATTTTTCCTAATGCTCTCCCTCCCCTAGCCCCCCACCCCCACCAAGAGGCCCTAGTGTTTGATATTCACCTCCCTGTGTCCATGTGTTCTCATTGTTCAACTCCCACATGCGGGGTGTTTGGTTTTCTGTTCTTGTGTTAGTTTGCTGAGGATTGCTTCACCCAGAAATGTATCAAATCCTGATCTTCGAAGGGGGGATCCACCTGGGTTAATTGTCCTTACCATTCCCCAGCAGACATATGGTCTGTTTGTTTGCATGTTGCTGCTTGAACTTCCAAATGGAAAGTGCAAACTTGAAGGCAGGAGGAGGAAGCCAGCTGCCCCTGACCTTGTCTTGTTGCCTTTGGAAACACCAGAGATGGGACAGCCCAGACAGGCTGAGGACTGCACATCATGGTCATCAGTGGCAGGTTTTCTGGGCAGCCAGGGCCCCTGTCTGGAGGTTACAAGAGGATTTTGAATATGTTGCAGTTGCCAGTGTCATCTTGTAGACATCACTGAGATGAAAAGCGTGAGGCAATGATCTCTCTGGGTTGAGGGTGTTACTGTGGCTCATGCCATTTGGGTTTTAACCCCTGTTTGGTTCATGTTGATGATTTTCTGGGGAGCATGTTTTAGCTGTCTTGGGTTAAAGAGGCTCTTGGATTTTTTTCGTGACCACTGCCTCTGGTCGTTTCTGCTGGAAGTGCCTTAGAGTGAATAGACTGCCCTAAGAATCAAAGTCTGCATATAACGACTTACATGTATTCCAAGAAGATCATAAGGTTGCTGACCTTAGGCATAATCTGCATTAAGCAAGGCCAGTTGTCAGCAAGGGATAAGATTATTTCTTGTTTGATCACAACTTTTCAGGTGGATGCACTCACCTGACAACTGCTACCTAGCATTGTCTCAGAGGCTGGGTCCTTTGGTGGGATATCTTCCTCTTACATCAAGAGGCTCTTTTAGGTTTGTGCTGCTTTCTAGCAGTGACCATGTTACCTGTGTTTAAACTCACTGTGCCATATCTGGAGACCTGAGTCAAGGTCAACACATATCTCTAGGTAGGCTTATATAATCAGGAAGATCTAGATGGGAGTGTGAGTAAGCATTGTGGTATCTCAAGGGGACCTGGAATAAACAGAAGTCTTCTTAGCTCTCAAAGCTGCATGCTAGGAAGATAAGATGGGCCTGGTGAGCTGAGACAAGGTGCGTCCTGTCCATTTCCTTTAGTGTGCTGAGCTTTAAGTCAGTGACACGAAAGTATGTGGAGAGGGAGCAAGGCTTTGTATGCTGCTGTGTGGAAGCTCAAACCTCTGTATTCCAGATGGTTTCCAGGGTTCTTTGTGTTTTTGTCCTGAGAGACTGGGCATGATTCATGGCTGAGTGGATGACGTGCCTGCTCTTGACATCGTCTTGATGCTATATAGTCCATAGGTAGAAGGATCTTTTGTCTACATTCATGGCTGGGTCTGCAGCTTCTTTACAGGGGTTTCACTGGGTGAAGAAATAGGTGTGTGTAGACCTATTTTGGGTTCGTACCTCTGCTTGGGTTAGTATGCCTCAATGCCTTTGAGTTTCCCAGCTGTACCCCTGAACTTCTGGCACAGTCCATCAGGGATGTAGTTTATGGGAGAGGCCCTGCACTGGGACACATGCTTGAAACCAGAATTACATTGTAGGTCCTGCCAGTGCCTTGTGCATGGCTTATCTTTGCTGTGCACTGCCTGGAACATGTCGGGAGCTAAGAGGGGTTTTCTGTGGCTCGGCTCTGTGGTGCCTTGGCCATGTTGGACCCTGTTGGCAATGTGGGTTCTGATAAATTAGAGCATTGTTTTGGCCTTGTTCAGCTCAATGTTACTCAGAATGGAGAAATAAGTTGAGCCCTGTCCTAGTAACTATGGTGAAAGGGTCTCTGACCCAGGAGAGTCCATGTCCTGCTGAGCAGTCTAGGGAGAAGGACACAGAATCAGTCCAACCTGCAAGGAGCAGGTATTTCCATTGGGCAACAGACTTAAATCTCCTCTAGAAACTTCCCTGAAAATGCAATGGTTGGTGTAGCCTTTGGGAATTCACCCTGAGGAAGTAAGGACTGATCGTAGAAAGATCAGTATTCTTCTCACACTTTCTGGAGCAATGTTATTTGTACCAAAGGTGTGTCAAATGAGGAGGGGAGAGACTTCCAGCTGTGTAGTCAATAGGAGCTGCTTCTCTGGGAAGGAAGGAAGGGGTCAGGAATCTTCAAGAAGGTGATGGAAAGGATTTCAGAATCCATAGTCTCCTTGCTAGGCCCACCTGGCTCCTCTGGGGTAAAAGTGTGAGCCAGAGTGCTCTCCTGTGATGTGGAAGCAGTTACCAGTCTTGCTCTCCAGTGCCTAACCTCTCTCAGGTTTATACTTACAGATGTTTCTTTGTGGGGGTGGTCACAGAACCAGAACAATGGCTGCCACTAGGAGGGTCCAGAGGTCAGAGCTCCCTGTGGAAAGGCTTTGTGGTGTGTCTGTGAAGGCAAGAAATGGCCTGTCCTCTTCTTGCTGTTTTGTTGACCTGGGTGGTTGCCAAGCAGGGACACTGTGGTCTCCTGGAGTGTGAGGCCTCTCAACAGTTTAGCCCCTCTGGGATGAGGAATGCATCCATTGCTCTTGGTCAGTAAGGTTGGCTCTTGAGGAAAGATGGGCATTCTGAGTTTTCCCAGGTTTCTATGTTGTGTGGAATAAATGGGAAATGATATGTGTATTTCCTTGTTAATGGGTAGGTAGCATAGCTTTCAGTAAGTAAGGTCTCCATGGCCAGGGAACACTGGGAAGATTTTTAATTGTATACTATTTTTTTCATAGAAAAATTCATCAATATGACTTCAGACTTCTTGTATACATTATAGAAAAATTCATCAATATGACTTCAGACTTCTCGTATGCATTTTAGTAATTCTATAGCATTGATGCATGTCATTTGAAATTTAAACGTTTATAATCTTAACCTCTTCATATTGTAAGGGCAAGAAGTATACACAGCTATCTTTTTTTCTTGATTAGGCTTCCCAGGAAAAATATTTGAGACTTCTCATTTGTAATAATGAGGACAAGTTAGTGACTCAGTATGGCTTTTGGAAAAGCAGACCCTGAAAAAGAATAGGGTACTTGAAGACATACGTTTTCATTCTTTGAAATGAAAGCCCGAACAAATAACAAGTTTAGGGCTTACAATTTTATCTTACACTTGGGGATTCCAAGTTTGAAATGGCTGTCCCTTCGATGAGGTCGAGTTTGTGGCAGGGTTGGGTTCCTATCTTGTTGGTCTGAGGACAGTGGTTCTGTGACTTACCTACCTTTCAGGGTCCCTTGCATTGCTTTTCTTGTGGACTTTTAGTTTCACACTCAGGAATCTCAAAATAACATGTATATTTAAATCTGTCTTGGACTGTCATCTGAACTTTTCTCCCTCTTTTGGTGACAATCCTCCTGGATGATACCTAAATTATACATTCAGTTGGGTTTCAACCATATTTCAGTATGTTCCCTAAATGTGCCACTGGCATGTTTCTTAACATGCTCAGACTCTTATTAGGATCAAGAGGTCGATTTGCCTACATCTGGTCTTTTTTGGACGTGATCTCTGGAGGCCCAGAGTGGGATGCTGAACTGCTGAAAGGTTAGAAGCCACTGAAAGGGTAGTTGTCACTTGGTCATGTAGACAGAACAGTGGCCCAGTCATCCTTAGGTCTCTCTGGGGAGGTGTGGAATGTATCTCACAATTTGTCTCCTTAAGGATAAGACTCTGAATCTTTGGCCCCACCTCTGCCTGCCATGATCATAGTGTTCCCCTTCTGAGGCACTTATCTCCTGTGCTGCTGGAATGTGGCTCTGTTTGGAAAACTGAACAAAGGGTAAGAACATGGACCCTGAGCCCAGTGATTCTAATCAAATAGCAAACCACCTAACCGTCTCCCTGTGCAGAAGAATGGGCTCAGTGCCTGTGGGGGCATAGGGAATAATTAATGCAATATTGGGAGTGAATAACAGAAAACAGTAACTTTTCTCTGAACACAGGAAAATTTGACTTGTTATAAATCTTGAGCTTTTTCTCACAAAACTGAATACAATGGCGTGCCTGTGGTTCTAAAATGAGACCTGACTCATTTGTCATATCTTCTTTACATAACATGATTTATTCTAAGCTGACTGAGATACTCCTCCTCCTTCCTCTGAGGGTCGTGGAGGTCAGCAGGTGTTGATCTCTGATCAAATGATATCTCATTACAATATTCACACATGGTACATGTGTGTGAATATGTGTGTGAATATTGTAATGTCTATCACCTTTTGCTTTTCATTGCCACAATCCTCATTATGTGTTTATGGAGGTAGGGATCTAAAATACTCTATTGCCCCTTACTTGCATAAAGAACCTCTTCATAGTTCGAGCTGGTAAGAATAGTGTGCATCTCGCTTTGATTGGAGGATTAATACTCTTGTTTCTGATGAAAGGTATCCATTCTCCTCTGAATCACTTTGGCTAGGCTCCCTTGAATCATGGGAGCTCAAAGTCAAGCTGCTTCCTCTAGGGGAAAGCCGCTCCCAGACATGTTTGGATTTGGCTTGGCTTTACCCACTTCTGTTATTTGATTCCCATGATATGAGCCACTGATGGATACAACCTAGGTCGTTTTGATGCCCTTCTATGGACACAAGTAGCCAAGACTCTTGTTACTTCTATTCATATATGGGTCATTTCAAAGCTAGATTTAGGTGGTTGGGACACTTTACCTGGACCATCCCAAACTGTTCTTGTGGGGATCATTCATTTAACCCCAGGAGGTTCCCCTAGATGTGGATTACATAGGTAATATTGAGTGGGCCTGGGTCACCATGTTCTTTCCCCACTTCCCTGGCCCCCACATTTATGGTTCTCAGATCTTAGGTGTTTCATTTTCTCTGCCATGGACTCCCTTTGGATAGTGAAGATCAAATTCAAGGGCCCAGCATCCTCTGTGCTGTGTGTAGAGCTGACTCACTGGCACAACCTACATCTGACAAAGTGAACATGTCCCCTGTGCCCTGCTGGTCTTAGGTTGAGCTTCAAACATGGTTTCCTGGAAGTTGAGACAGGTTTCCTTCTTAGGGAACAGCTCTGAATTAAGAGTTGGTCGATGATGAATTGAGGGATTTGTCCAATAAGAAAGACTTTTTGTTTGATACTTTAGAAGGCTACAGGGTGATTCTTCAGCATAATTTCCCGGCAGCAATCACAGGGCTGGGGCCTGTGACAGTTGTTGCACATCATTCTCACTCTGGGTGTCTTCCACATGTGCTGCCTTGTGAAGCTGTCAAAACGTTCCATTTGAAGTATGTTCCATGTGAAAGTCTTAATCGTGCAGTGGTACTGGATTAAAGGTTTGCTCAGAAATAAGCTCGTTAACATTTCCTATTACTGTGAGTTGTCTAGCATGCTTCAAGATTGACTTGATCAGGAATTCAACACTGGATAGACTGCTTTCTTCAAGCCCTTACAATAGAAAATTCTTTGGAAGTCTAGAACTGAAAATTCTGGATGAAACTTAATGTTCTGATTAATAAGGATGATATGATAGAAATTATATTCTAAATATGATACAGAAAATAAGTGTGATGTTACCTCCTGGTAGTATTGACTTTTTCTGCAGTCCATTATGCTACTGTTGCATCATGAGACGCTATTCCTTATGTTGATCTATACCTCTGACAGGTGAGCCATCCCAACAGAAGAGTCCATATTTGAACCACGTGGCCTGTGCCATGGATAGTATCCAGAAACCAAATGCCTTAATGCATTGTCTTTTTCTATGCTACACTTGCAGAACCAAAATGAGAACAGAGTTTGAGAGACTAAAATACAACTTCTTGTTCTTCTCCATTGCAGCATTTTTATTTTCTTTGTGATTCAGGGTATCAGAAAATTTTATCCTACTTCTCATGTAAATGATCTCATACTTCAGAGTACTATAAAGTGGTGTGGCATGTCTTAACCTGTTTCATGACTTCATTCTTTGATACGCTGCTATCTGACACTTGATCTTTGGGGATATGAACTGTATCCTACTTTCTTGATCTTAGTCTCCATTGCAAAGGTTGTGTTTTAAAAACCATGGTGCCTTGTAGGTGAGTGTTCTCTGTCCTGTGAGATTGTGTAGAAGCTCTCCTACTTGAACATAAAGACTGGTGGGGATGCTACTGAGAAGTACTTTGTGTTTCTGGCTAAAATTATGTCCCCCTATACTCAATGGGCTCATGGTATCTTGTACTTGGATGTCCCCGAAAGCTGTGGTGTCTCAGATGCTACCCCTAAATTTCCCCTACATAAAGAGAAGACCCAAATGCCAGAAGGTTGTAGCTGGACACTGATAGGTCTTCACTAGATGCCTTTAGAACCACTAGACACAATAATGTCCTAGACAAGTGGAAAGAACACTTGTCATGAGCAACATTGCATCTTCCCCTCAGTATAGACAGGCCCAGTCGAGAGACAGCACAATTCTGAAGCCATTACAGTCTGCAGTGTCACCATCAGATTAACTGACCTTTGGCTCAAACATGGAGCCTATGTGTTTCAGAGTGGAAAATGTAGCTGTTGGTGATGCCTTCCAGTCATTAGCCCTGTTGTGCTTTTTTCCCTTGATTTACCTTTTTGGAGAGTGGCTCAGAAGTCTTGGAATAATTATACTAAGGGAAATAAGTTATTCTAGGGCTCTTTTTGTGATGAACTGGCTGTTGGTCAGTGTCAGTAGAGCTGCCAATAGGTTCAGAACCCTTGATCCTGCACACTGACAAACGTGAAAAACTGGAACCTTATTGTCTAGCTGTGATATCTGACAGTTACTTTGGGAGTAACACTAAACCAGTAGACCTGGTGATCCTATCTAGTCCTCAGTGATGAGCCCATGGCTATTGGTATACCAGGTTTTATACCGCATCAAGGAACTTGACTTTGGCACCTTTGTCCACCAGAACAGGCTTTGTCCAGATAACTATGGTATTACCTGCTTTGCTGTCCACCTCCTGAGCCATATTCTAGTGCTTCTGTGGTGGGAATGTCCATGTAACTGAGGACAGCCACCAAGTGGATTGTCTCCTGCTTACAGAGGTCATCCTCGAGTGCCTTGATCTGGTGTGCAAAGTCAGTGGGCTGATAGCCCAAGCCACTTGACTCATACCAGGAATGTCTAGTGTGGGGAGCTGATCTCCAGACTGATAAGCTAAAGACTAATTCCCATCTTCCCAGCAATGTCATGTTGAGCTTTATTGATCTGCGTCCAAAGCATCTCTATCTGGGTGTCCTGATAATTACCTTGCCTCTGTACTGACATTAATGCAAAAGTTTTTCAGTTTCTGCACCAGAGAACATCTTCTGACAATACCACTGCCTCTAGGAAGGACTACTCCCCAGATAGCCTCCATCACAGAGCTCTGCACCAGGCTCTGATCCCCAGTGATAGCCTTAGTGCAATAGGGCCAGGCCTTCCTTCATGCCCAGGGCTCTTGTGAGTAGATGAGGTCAGTGCAGGTGTGTACCTTCTGTCTGTGCTGGCTGTTCAGGTGGTTCTTGGTCCCTGTGTCCTGATTTTTCTCTGCCATATCACCATCTCCATATAGTATTTGAGGTTGCATGCAGAAGCTGAATCACACTTGGCAATTTTCGGTTCAGAATGAACTGTCCTCTAGTAAAGCCAATGAGAATTCAATGGCTTGGGTGTGTCTTTTTAGTCTTCCAACATGAATCTGTAAGAATCTGGGGTGCTCTGTCCTGTCTACCTTTACTGTTGGGTAGGGTCAATTCAGACTCATTAGCTTTGCTGAAGGGGAGTTTAAGTTGCTAGTCATTGTCATGGGAACAGAATTCTGAGCTCATAATTGCTTCCTTATGTACCTTCCAAATTTTACCTTCTTTCATAGAAAGCAAAGTGAGTCTGGGTCAACTACAGGCTGTAACAATGAGGTCTTGCCATTTTACAGCTCTAATGAATGGCATCCAGTTTAACATGAAATCGGGTGCTTTTAGTTTTCTTTGGGTTTTTTTCTGGTAGGTCATCTTTACTTGCCCAAGGAAGGGAACATGTCCAGAGAACTCATTCTTAATATTCCATATTTGTCATTATCCCTCATTGATCGATCCCATTCCTGGTGATTGGTCACCTTGAAACTGTGATACTTTCAAATGGAAACTCTTCTTTTGGCATGGCGGAAGTTTTAGTGTCAACATCAACTGTAAGGTTTTAACTCTGCCTGCATTCCACTCACTGGAAAATAAAGGCTTCTGTTTCTTGTCTAAAACTGGAGGGAGTTAAGAAAAACAACCTGTTCTTTAACAGAAGGATGGGAGAGAAGGGAGCTCATCATTCCCAATCCCTACTTTTCACTCTAACCCACATTTCCTACGCAGGTTTCCTAAAATTCTTTCACCAAACAGATGCTTTTGTCCCAGAACAAAGTAGTCTGTCAATCGGCAAAACCCCAAGATTAGGAGACGCATAACAGTTTGTAGGTTCCTTAAAGATAGAACATTTCAGACAGAAGCTGAGTTCTTTCGAAAGGACTCCCATGTCATAGTTGAGTGCGTTCAGAGTTCCGTTAGGCACCGGAGGACAGAGCTGGTTGGTTCTCACTGTTTTCTGCAAGTGTGGAGCACCTGAGACCCATCAGTAAGCTGACCTCACCTTGTCCTGGAGAATCTTATGTAGTGTGACAATGACACAGGCTTGGTTTCCACTGTAACAATACAAGGTTAATAGAGGGGAAGAATTCTTAATTTCATGACAGATTAGTGCCCTCAAGTAGTCAAAGGGGATCTCATCTCTAAATCAACTAATACAGTGGATTACTTAAACATCAGAAGTTGAAATGTAAACTCAAACTTTTACAAAGTATATTTTAAATACAATTTTGGCTGCCTTCTCACCTGTTAGAATACAGTGTAGGCAAATAGAAATTTATAGTCAAGAAATAGTGTGGGGTCAGTGGATGGAAAACTACCCAGATAAACTTCAGAGAAGCGTTTGCTGGCCAAACTGACAGGATTCATGCTAAGGACCAGCTGGGAATATCAGGCATCACCTGGGAGATGGTGGAGGAACCTCATCAGATATTGAAAATAATTGGCTGTCAAGTGTGTGGGAGGTTTTTGCAAAATGGCCTTCACAGTGTTGTTTACTAAAGTTGTACTTTATAAGGAAGTACAGAGGGGGGCCTCTCAGAAGGCTAGGAGGCCTTGCAGTTTGGCCAACAAAAGACTCTTGATCACTACCCATGATATGCTACCTGTTAAACTTTTGAAGGATAATTGCCATCCTCATCCCTGTCTCATTATGAACCTCTACTAAATGAAATGGGGAGAACATTGCCCATAGGTAGGGGTTCATGGCCCTAAGGAGTTGTATGTTCCTGGAATTCTTTACTCAGAGATGGCTTATGATAGTATCATTTCTACCTTGAAGAGGTATGAAGTAGAAGTTAAAAGGCCTCTTTGCAGAAGGCATTTGTGAAAAGTGACCAAACTCCCTGAAGAATAGCCGTCCCTTAGTGAAGTTGAAAGGACATTGTCTTAATCCTACAGCATTGAAGACAAGCAAGTGAATACCAGGAGTTTCCGAAAGAGGGGATAACAGGTGTATAGTGGCTTTTCCTCCTTGGATTTCTGTTGGAGCTGCCTTTTTATTAAACTGCATGGAGATGCTTGATCCCAGAAAATGTCTGTGCTGATAGCTGACATGCAGGGGGGCCACAGAAGTTAATCTTGTACTTACCCTGAAAAGTCTTCATTGAAGCTGAATTTTGAGGAGTTGTCTATTCCATTTTACTTAGCTTTAGTGATGTGCTTTCATTCTTCCCGACAGACTAAAAGTAGAAGTGCTATTTCTGAACCTTCCATTTCTCACTGTCTTTAGGATGGAGATTAACAGTTACCCTCTCTGGAAGTAGTTAGAACAAAAGGGTGTGTCTTGAACCATCATGATGCCTTGTATTGTAAGAGGTGTACAGTGGAGTAGCCCATCCCAGCAAAGAGCTACTTATATTCTTTGCCCTCACTTACCACTGAAAGACAAAAATGTTCCCAGAATTGGGTCTGTAACCATCCCACCCCTGGTCAAGGATGTCTGAGTATGCATGTTGCTTCTCCAAGAGCATGCATTTCCATGTGCCCAGCTGAGCTGTCTTCAGACATCTTCCACCCAGAAGACATGGGAGGGTGGCTCAGAGTTCAGTGGTGAACAGCCTCATCTGAGAGATTTCTAAGCTTGCCCAGACAGGTATAGAAGTTCTGTCTTGTTCTCTTTCCTGTGATGCTGAACTTTCTGTCATGTTTCCTTCTAACTAAGATAACTCAGTGCTCAGACT
The DNA here is from genome assembly GCF_009828535.3 of Hylobates moloch. Taxonomy (NCBI): domain Eukaryota; kingdom Metazoa; phylum Chordata; class Mammalia; order Primates; family Hylobatidae; genus Hylobates; species Hylobates moloch. The sequence continues at coordinate 75,261,139 of NW_026652292.1, read as the reverse complement.
AAGGCTTCTTAAATGCACATCTCTTCTATATATATAAATATATATATATATTTTTGCTATGAAAACAGGAAATATGAAGGCAAAACCTTGTGGGACAAATCTCAATGTTTTACTGGATGGAGTGGAAAATACACAGGCTTCCTTCCTGGGTGACTAATATCTGTCAACCACCGCATTTCTTGTTCTCTTCATGATCGTGTATAAACAGATTTATTACAGGTGGTTATAACATTGGCTCCAAGAGAATTCATGCAGGTTGATACTGATGCTCCTGAAACTTTGGTTCATAAGATAATACCAAAACCAGGAAATATACTTGCCATTCATCAGTCTGGAAGAGAATGGGATAATTCAGAGAGCAGGAAGGACTCCCAGGTTTGAAAACAATCTTTCCCAGTCAGGGAGATGACATTTCAACTATAACATGTGCTTCTGAGAATGGGGCTTTAGTCTTAGTGCTGAAATCAAATTGCTACCACAGCTTTTATACTAATTCCTCAGGGACGAATGGATAAGTGGAGACTGGTTAGAGTCCCATTACTGTTACCTGTGTCATCAATTTGGAAGGAGGTATGGAGCTTCCTCTCCTTGGAGACTTACCGTGGAGATGGAGTGCTGGACAGAGAGCCTAGTTTACAGGGGAATTTGAGTTTGTGTCTATCATGGGATGGCCATGAAAGCCTCTTCTCTGGGAACTTCTTCCTGTTTGTGGTGTCTGCTCCTCCAGGGGCCAGCTGCAGGTATCCTTGATCTGGAGTAGCTGCAGACTGCCCTTCTGCAGTTGTTGGACATGAGAACTACACAATCCAAAGGCATATGGCTAGAGATGCAGTTGCTGCCCTCTTGGTGGACAGGGGATCAGCAGCTGAGATTTCAGCTGTGTAAGAGTCTGAAGAAATAGGTTAAAAGAATGGCTTGCTAGATTTTTAGAGCCTTTTCCCTGTATTCTGTTTCTTTGTCATTCTGTGATGAAGTAAAGTCAACTCGGTAACTTTCCTATTTGAATCAATGTCTTCAAAATTAACTTGAGTCTTCAATTTTGGACTTGGCTACCCATACAACAGTTAAAATCAATTTTTTTGTGAAGTATCTATAATGACAATCCAGACCTTTCTAGTCACTGTGTGCAGCCTATCAACACTTGGCTCTTCCGATGCCTTGAACATCGTAAAGTAGAAACTCAACTGTAATTCACAAATCCCAGCAGCTCTGTCATGATACTGCTGCTTGTTTTCATATTTGGCCAGAAACTCAAAATGGTTCTCACTTTGATAAAATCAAGCTGGCAGGGTTGGGCTCCTATTTCTCTAGAGGACACTGTTTCCTTGACTGACTTGTCCAGAGGTCTCTTACACTGTTTGTCTTGTGGCCCCTTTATTGTTCAAAGTTAGAATCGTCATTCATATCAAAGATGAATGTATATCTTCAATTCTTTCACCCACCTGCACTTTTGCTTCCCTCTTCTTAGTCTTTGACTTTCTGATAACATGGTGGCCAGTTAGCTGATTTTGAAGATACAGAAATCATCTAGGGGAGCATATTATTTCCATGTGTTCCCTTCATTCCCTCTTGCCATGTTGAATAACATGTTAATAGGTTCTAAGCATTAGCATTAGGACAAGGATATCTCTAGGGGTCACTTATTTGCTGCTACCTGACACTTATTTAAAGAGATCCCAGGAATTTCAGAGGAAGGTGGTGAACCAGTGTGTGTGTGGTGGTGGTGGTGGTGCAGGGAATGTAGGGTGGGGCACAACAGCTACTGAATGGGTAGAATCAGAATCTACCTGGTCACTTAAGTAGGTGAGTGGGCTCCATATCACTGGGTTCTGTGTGAGGAAGTTGTAGAATGTCTCCAAGAATGTCTTCCCTACTTGAACAAGTTGGATAGTTTACCCTTAAGCTCTATCTGCCATGATCATTGTTGTTTCTTCCAGTGGCATCAGTTCTCCTGGGCTGCAGAGATGTGATGCTGCATGCAAGCAAATGAATCAAGTTGAGGGTGTGGCCTGGGGCAGCCAATCATTCTAATCAAATGGCAAACCACCTGGAAGTCCCTTTGTGCGGAAGTATGGCTCAGTGCTGGCACAGGCAGAGAATAAGCAATGCAATAAGTGAGACTCAATAATGTAAACATTGAATAACCAAGTTTCATTGTTTTCAAGGGATGACTTGTTTTTTTAAATGTCCTGCCTTTTTTCACTCAAAAAATACGTGAGATTTTTATATATTCAAGGATCTAAAACTAGACCGACTTCTGCTGGTTCTCCTCTACATGTCATCAGTTGTTGTAAGATGATTGTTGTAGGTAATGGGCAAAACTCTCATTGCTCTCTCGAGTGTAGTAGAGGTTAGGAAGCTTGGACCTCCACACAGGGGTATTACGTTTATTGCCTCTTGCTGTTCCTTGCCATATACTTCATTGTACCTACAAGTTCTGAAAAGGAGAAAAGCATCCCTTATAAAACTACATGTGAACAAAGTATTTTGGATCCCATTTCTCAATGTACATCTCATTTTAACTGGACTATTAATGCTCTTTTTAATTCAACAAATCTTCTGACATACACCACTTTTTTGAGCTCCCATGACTTGTGGAAGCCTGGCAATGTTATGCTACCTTCTTAGTGGAAGCTACTGGTAACTTGGTTTGTAGCTTGGCCTACTTTGGCCACATGCGAAAGTATGGAGCCAGTGACACATTTTAGATGGGAGAAGTAGCTCTTGGCGATGTCTGCCAGTCATTAACCCTTCTGTTTCCTGGAGATGTTTTTCTGGGGAGAATAGCTCAGCAGTCCTGGTGGATGGCTCTACGATAAGAAAAATAAACAATATGGGGGCTAGTTTGTAATGAATTTTATGTTGGCTGTGGAGCAGATGCAAAACCCTTTACCTTGCACAGTGACTGACAGCAGTGTGAAACAGGGACCTCATTGGCTAGCCTGGAAGTTTTCAGACTCATGTGTCTTAGCCTGGCAGTAAAGCTGGTGAGAACTTAGTGGAACTCGTGAGTTTACTTGGTGCTCAGCAGTGAGCCCATTGGAGTCAGCACCTGGGTGGAACACCAGGGTTCATATCACATGAAGGATCTTGTATTTGGTACTTTGGCTGCCAGATCAGGCTTTGTCAAGATTACTATGGTGCTATCTGTATTAGGGCCTACTTTCTGAGCAATTTTCATCACTCCTATGAAGAAAAATGTCCATGTAACTGATGACCACCAAGTGGATCATCTGTTGCTTGTGGATGTGCCTCTTGATGAGTGCCTTCCTTTACCACTCAATGTGAGCAGGCCGAATGAATAATACACTCCTTGTACTAGGAAGGTCTACTGGATATGTGAGGACCTATCTTCAGTAGGATTAGCTTATGACTGATTCATATTCCTTTGCTAGCAATATTGGGCTTCATTGACTTTTTTTCCTTCCTGTCTCTGAAGCATCTGAAATCTTGATCTCAAAGGCCAGTGACTGACCCTGTCTCTTCACCTATCATCATAAACAAGTTTTTTCAGCCCCAATAATAGTGGACATCTTGTGACAATGCCACTGCCTCTGGGAAGGGCAACTCCTTAGGGTTTCCAGCATGAGATCTTGCCCACGCTCTGTCCGACAGCCATGGTAGGCAGGACCATGTTCACTGCATGTCCTGAGCCCTCTGAAAGTTCGTGAGGGCAACGCAGGTGTGTACCTTCTGCTAGTATAAACTGCACCATTTTGTAAGCTTCCTGCTATTTTGCAGACCTTGGTCAAAGTGAAATAGTTCATGGGGGTTCAGGCAATGAGAAACATCCTGTCTAACCACTTGACCACAAGGCAGACAAAGGCTGAACTAAAGAAACATCCCTATCATTTCCTGCTGGACAAAGTTCCAAGGAACATCACGATGATATCCCAATGAAACAAGGACCAAAACCGCCTCATCATGGGAACATCTTAACAATATCCTGCTGGTTAACAAGCCATATTGCTCAGACCTTTCCTGCCCATACCTGTAAGTACCCCCAGCCTGTAAGCAGCAGTGGGCTCTGGCATTAAGCTTGTCCCCGACTTCTGTAGGTTTTATGCTGGACATAAAGCCTGCATTTGCTGTTGAGCCACCCTCTTTCTGTGTGTCTTTAACCCACACCTTCCCTCCAAAACCTAACACCTTCTGCTCATATGGGCTGTACAGGTTGTTCCTGATCTGTTTGATTTTTCTCTGTCATAATAGCAAATTTATTTAGTAATGGATGATTGGGTGGAGAAAATAAAACACATCGGGATTATTTTTCCCCCTCACAGTGAACCATCTTCTAGTAAATCTGATTATTCAATCAGCGGATGTGGTAAATCTACCTGGTCTTGAGATGAGCATATGAGTCTAGGCTGCTCTGTCATGACTGCCACTAAAGGAAAGTGGTCATCTCAGCCTGGACAGTTGTGCTGAGGGATTTTTAACTTGGTTATTCCCATGGAAACAGACTTCTGAGTTCATAATTGTCTCCTTGTATGTGTTCCATTTTTCCCCACTTCATACAGATCTGAGTTATCATGCAGCTTGAGTTGTCTTTGGTAAGCCATCATAAAATCTTGCCATGTGATACCTCTAATGGTGTCCAGCTTGGTAAGAAGATTGTTTTTATTGAGCTTTCTGGCACGTTATTCCTTGTCCAAAAATGGCAGCATGTTCAGAGAACTCATTCTATTTCACTTCTGTCATTTTTTTTTCTCGCTTGATCTTTCTGCTAGTGAACAGTCACCTTGAAATTGACATCTTCAAATGGAAATTGTTCCCTTCTGGTACAGGGTGAGGTCTTAGAGTCAACATGAAATGCAAAGACCTAACTGTGCCTTCCTTGCTCTCTGAAATCCCTTATGGAAAATAAGGGGCCTTGGTCCTTCTGAAACTAGAGCAGGCTATGAAACAGTTGGTCTTCCAGATGGATAAGAGAAGAGAAACCTCATTCCCTGTCCCCACTTGTTATCACTCATTCACATCCCTACAAGGGTCTGCAGAAATTCTTTTCCACCAACCTGACACTTTTGTACTGGAACAAAAGTGGTTTGTCAATTGCCATGGGAAAACCTAGGTTTAGGCTACAACAGGCCTGTATGTCTCTTAAAGGTGAAAAATGTAGAAGTCTGTCTTCAAGAGTCTGTCATAGTTGGGGAGTTGTCAGTGGCAGGTGCTTCCTGTTGCACACAGAGAGGATAGACTTTGTTCTCAGTGTTTTCTGTAGAGACGTGGAGCACCTGGGACCCATGAGCAATGAGATGACCTCAGCTTCTCCTGGAGAATCCTATGGGCCAACACGAGGTTGTACATGCGGTTGATGGCCTGATGGTAGTAGAGTGCTTACAGATTTCAGCTATGGAAGAATCTCCTTAAAAATGAAGAAATGAATTTTTTCTTGGTCTTTTCCTTCTGACTTTCTGGAATACAGAGGTAATGTCAGAATGATTTTTCAGCTTGTTCACATCTAATGGCTTGGACTTTAGACTTGGAAGTTCTATGGAGGTTAAAACCTTTTTTCTGGAATATTTGTGAAGGTGAGCTAGACCCCCTATCAGTCACCATGTGTAGCACATCAACAGCTGGATCTTCCAGTGCTTTGATTTGCTGTTTTATGGTAGTCTCTAATGTCCTATGATTCACAAATATTGGCATCCTCTCTGTCAAGATGTTGATTTTCAAACTGCCAGTTTGTTCTATATACAGCCTTATTACCTTCTCAGAAAATATGTTCAATTACAGTACTGCATTTGCAGAACTCAACTTGATATTTGCCAAACAGCCAAGTGTCTTCCTTTCCTTTTACTCTTTTTGTATTAAAGCAATAATTCTGTGATAAGTGCGTTAATTCTACCAGATCACTTTTCAAGTTTATTGAGTATGTTGATGCCCAACTTAGGACTCTTGTTATATTCTGGTGACTGTCTTTGTTTCCTAATGAGGGCAGAGATTCATAAACATACTAAATTTGGTCATCTTCCTGCAAGGAAGAAAACTAGCCCTTCTTCCAGAAGATCCCTGAAGGGTGGGTGGCATTAAAATTCTACAGAACCTCAGCAAGGCTGAACCAGTCCTGGGTATCCTGATGACTTGGGTGCTTGAGAATCATGCAGTCCTTCAGGTGGCTCAGGAGGTTTGGTACCACGTGAGTGACCTCATGTTGAGTGCTCTTGTCCACCAGATCAGGCTTGGTCAAGACTCCTGTGGGCACTCTTGGAGTCCACTTCCTAAGTGACGCTCAGTGCTTCTATCATCTCGAAGTCCATGTTACTGGAAACCACCACCAAATGGGTGGTTTCTTGTAGATACACTGCTTGATAAGTGCCTTGATCTGCATGCAATGTCAGTGGGATAACAGCTCACAGCCACTGTGGTTATACCAGGAAGTTCTGTTAGTCATATGGAGTTGAGGTCCACATGAACTGTTAAGGCAGATTCCCATCCCCTTCCTGTAATAATTAATGTGGCCTTGGGGTATAAGCAGATGTGGTGGTTGACCTTTAGGAACCTACCTTTTAGAAGGATGCAGCCTCCCCTCCCTCTTCCTCTGTGGTGATTTGAGTCAGAATTCAAGAGCAATCCCTTAAAGGAATGGCAAAGGAAAGGTAAAGCCATGATCCTTGTGTGTTCTTACTGCTGCATCCTCTAAGTGGTGACCATTAACTTAGTATGTGTCATTAATGAACTGCTTTCCTATTTGTGTCCTAAGCTATATTTGAGGAAATGGTGATAGAGGTAGGAGGGAATATGTTCAAGAACCTCTCAGTGAATAGTCTATTGGTCTCTGAAACTCATTCCTACCAACCCCAATTTCTGTAGCTTCTGGGCACCTGACTCACAGGTGGGATAGAAGGTGGCTCAGTGAATCACCACTGAGCAGCTGCATCTGAGAAAATGAGCTCTAGGCCTTCCCAAGACGGGGAAGTTTGGGTCTATTCTCTTCCCTTTGATCCAGAAGCTGGTCAGTGTCGTCTTTCAGCTAAATATCTTCCCACTGTAACCCCAGCTTCCTTTAAGGCACAATTGAATTTTGCATTTCTTTTCTTGTGAAAATGATGGGAAATGTCATGGAAAGACAGTGTGGGAGAAACGAACCTGTTATCCCACATCAGAGAGGAATGAGTCCAGAAGCCCTAGGTTTCTATTGCTGTGGGATATTTTACTGGCAATTAATGCTTTTCTGACAATACACTCACCATTCTATTACTGCTCAGGGGAAAGATTATCTAACATAATACCACTTTATTTTATAAACTAAGTTTGTTTCTAAATGCCTAAAATAGTATAGCTCTCACTTGAGTGTGAGCAATTTAATCACTTATGAAGGATTAACCTTAATTCTGTCTTGCGATTTTAACTTCCTCCAGTTCCATGAATTGTAACTACCAAGACCCAGCTCAGTCATGGAGACCCCAAACTGGTGGCGTTAAAGACACAGAAATAGTGCAAAGTGGGATCCAGGGGGCTTGACCCACATATTTATTGACAGTAAGCCAGTGATAACCATTGCTTCTATAGATTATAGATTAAAAGCATTCCTTATGGGAAACAAAGCATTCTTAGCGAGGAGCAGAGAAACAGGCTCTAGCTGATTGTCTGCAGCCAAAACATGTTAAGGCATAGGCTGCTCATGCTATTTATGGTTTGAGCAGTTTTCTGCTCCGGGCAGGCCGGGCATTCCTTGCCCTGCTCCAGTAAACCAACAACTAGCAATGTGCATGATAGCCATGATGAGCATATCACATTGCTGCAGAAATTGTGTTTGTGGCCAGTTTCTTTAAGGCCTGTTTATGACAGGCTTAGGGCTTGTTCCCACCATGTCTCCCTTTCTGCTTTTGCAAAGCGATAAAGACTAAGGCAGCTTTGTCACAGTAGGCTACTTCTCACAGGATTCAGGATCTGCATCTGCAGACTACACAAAGACGACATAGATTAAAATCACAATCATTGAAATCACAGAGCCTCCAAGTGTCTTGATCCTTTTTAATGGGTTTAATAGCTGCTAATCTGCCTGCAGCTCCTTCCAGCACTTCCCTTCCTGGCATTAGCGTCAGATGTGCCTGAGAGGCTTGAAATACTTGTTCCTTCAGTTTTGGAATATCTAAAGATAAATATCTAGTATGACCCTTTAAATGTCTCTTAACTGTTTCTTACTCATGTTCTGTTTCATTATACAGATGAGAAGTAATGCAAAAATGAGAAGTATTCCAGTCGCATTGTAACCATTCTATATTCCAGTTACTAGATCTCCTAGCCACATTAGTTTGTTGGAGATCATTGATTTGATTAGCTAGTTTCTGGTCTATATTAGAGTAGAATTTTTCTGCCAATTATTTACAGTCTGCTGTTTGTACTGTGGAATGCAAAGCAACTCCAGCTATTGCAGCAGTAGCTGTGACAGCAATCAATCCCATAATGATTTTAAAGTGGCAATGAAACGCCGAGAGCAACTCAAAATCTTTTGAAGAATTTCAGTAATAATATGCACAGAAGGAGAAGCTTCCCAAGGACAGGAAAGCTTTACAGGTATCCATACTCCTTCTCGGGCTCTTACCACTGAAATAGAATGATCGGTATTATACAAGGGAGAATTCACACAAGAAAACAATCTACATTCTTGACAAGTCACATGATTATTAGGGACATCAAGTTTTAAATCACTCACTACAAACAGGAAAGGAAGACGGACACAACTCTGTATCCAGACTGAATCGTGGGCCAGTTCTAAAATAATTAGGATTATACTGGGTTGGCTTTAGTATATCTTCATTCCCAAATCTTTATCCTTTTTAGTGCCGTTAATATTTTCTACAACTCCTTATGTTTAGCCCCTATAGCAGGTCATATCATTTGGGGTTGAGGTGCCACTATACCACCATATGCCCAACTAATAGGAACTCTTGCTGTACTTCTTATAGTGTCCACCATCTGATTATTTTGTTTAGATGCAGGGTGACCATTACCTGCAGATTGAGAGGTGAGCCTCATAAATGCCCCTTTAAGGGACCAATCAATAATGACTCCATATGAACCATTACACAACACCTCTACCTGCCTTGCTATACAATCTTCCCAAGCAAATGCCTTCATTTTTTCTGACCATGTCCAATCCACTTTACCAGATAGGTTTTTGAGGGTGCTAAACTTTGGCTACAGGGGCACAATCATTGTAATAAATACTAAGACCAGAAAGCATATGTGATTGTGCCACAGAGATGTTACGTTAAGGTACTATTGCCAGCCAAGATTGAAGACTGGGAGGTAAACACCCGTCGGCTTTTCCCAAGCAAATGGGTAGATGATCAAATCCCAATGAGCTATTCTTAATTGTTCCTTCCTCTTGGGGGTGAGACAGGCCTCTATTATCTGTAGAACCAGGCATCCAAAAACTATCATTAGTGTATACCTCTACTGGGGAGTCTAACCATGTTACTGGCTGTAGAAGTGGTGGAATGTTTGCCCAATAAGTGTAATTGTTTTTTGTTTCAGCAATTACTGGGGGAATATGGCAATGGTGAGCACAGTCATCATAGCTACCATTAGATTACTCATTGTAACTGGTCGTCCCGCCTTCTTCAGATTTTTTTCCACCATCCGTGTCAACTTTTTGATCTGGCCTCAGGTGGGTGGCTGTGCCTCATGAGTGTTGCTCGCCAGGACTGGTGTCTTCCTTATTGTCAGTCTCAACATGGCTGCAATCCTCAGGTTCCTCCCAAAATCTCTTCCTCAGCATCTGGCTCATGATAAGGTTTCAGGTGTCTTGATGGTATCCAAATCAGCTGCTGATTCTGGCCTGGGGAAACACAAGCATAACCTCTACCCCAAGTTATTTTACCTATTTCCCAACTTTGTGTTATCGGACCTCTCCACCAAACCAGTTGTTCTGCTTCTGTCTTTGCCACTGGTTTCTGCAGATGCTGTTCAGCTGCTGATAGCATCTGGCCTTTAGGCAGGCTCAAAAAATTTAAAGTCAATAATGCTAGATTCAATTGCATATGTGGGTCCTATAGTCACTATCTCTCCCTTTCTGTTTTTGTAATTGCTGTCTTAGGGAGAGATTCATTCTTGCCACGATGGCTTGTCCTTGTGAATTATATGGGATGCCAGTAATGGGCTTAATATGTTATATAGAGAAAAATGTAGCTAGAGCTTGGCTAGTATAGCCTGGGGCATTATCTGTTTTAATAGAAGCTGGAATGCCCTTCACTGCAAAACACTGCAAAAGGTGATGTTTAACACAGGCAGAAGACTCTCCTGATTGGCATGCAGCTCAAAGTGAGAAAAGGTGTCCACACATATACATAAGCTACTCTCCCAAACGAGGGAACATGTGTGACATCCATTTGCCAAAGAGAATTAGGTTCCAATCCTTGAGGATTAACTCCTCCTGTAAAAGATGAGGAATGTACCTTTTGGCAAGTTGGGCATCGCTGGATAATAGCTTTAGCTGCTTTCCAGGTAATGCTGTATCTGCATTTGAGACCAGAGGCATTAACATGGGTTAAATTGTGAAAGTGTCTAGCACTAGATATTTCAGTAGCAACTAGACTATCAGCCATTTGATTCCCTGCAGTCAAAGGTCCTGGAAGAGGTGTATGAGCTCTAATATGAGTAATGTAAAAAGAGTGCATTCTATTCCTAACTGCGGTTTGTAATTGGGCAAATAAAATGTTGCTCATCTGTGTGGAATCATAGCTGAGCATTTTCAACTGTGTAGAATGGACCACATATGAAGAATCAGAAATTACATGGACAGGCATCTCAAAAGCAGCCAGCACCTCAATTACAGCTACAAGTCTCTGCTTTTTGAGCTTGAAGTATAGGGTGTCTGAAAAACTTAACTTTTTGATCCAGAATAAGAAACTTTACCATTACTAGACTCATCTGTAAAAATGTTTTCAGCACCTTCAATTGGTTTACATTTATTCTAGGGAGAATCCAATTTTTAGTATTGAAATTTTGTTTTCAGTAAGTGATTATCAAGAACATATGTAGCAAACCTGCACATTGTGCACATGTAACCTAAAACTTAAAGTATAATAATAAAAAACCTATGAAATCAGCTAAATGGCTTTGCCAAGTAAGACTATTTATAAAGGCCTGTTGTATTTGTGCCTTTGTAAGAGGGACAATAATTTTTCCAGGGTCATATCCATGTAATTTAACAATTCGAGTTCTCCCATTCCCTGCCAGAGTAGCCATTTGATCCAAATAAGGAGTTAGAGTCCATGAATTAGTATGTGGAAGAAAAAGCTGTTCTACCAAGTCCTGCTGTTGGACAATAACACCAGTAGGTGGATGTTGAGTCGGAAAAATTAGCAAATCTAGAATCTTCTCTGGATCTATTCTATTTGAGCCTTATGCACTTGCTTTTCAATTAGCTGTAACTTTGCCTCAGCCTCCTTTGTTAATTGCAGAGGGTTGAGACTAGGATCTCTTCTAAGGATAGAAAATAGATTACTCATGGCATAGGTAGGAATGTCTAGAGCAGGTAGTATCCAATTAATGTCCCCTAGTAATTTTTGAAAGTCAATGTTTTCAATTGATCCTTACATATGATTACTTTCTGTGGCACTATTGTAGTGTCATTTACCGAGGTTCCCAAGTAGGTGTAAAGAAGAGTAGTCTGAATTTTGTCAGGAACTATAATTAAACCGGCATGAGAAATCGAGTTTTGCAACTGATCATAACATTGGAGTAATATTGCCCAAGTGGAGGCAGCACAAAAGAATATCATCTATATAATAATGTAATGCTGTGAAAATATTTTACGAGTAGGTTCAATTGCTTGCCCTACATATGTTTGGCAAATTGTTGGACTGTTTAACATGCCTTGTGGCAACACTTTCCAGTGAAAACGCTTAGCAGGCTGCAGGTTGTTTACAGGAGGAATTGTAAATGCAAACAGTTCAGTCTTGCTCAGCTAAGGGGATAGTAAAGAAACAGTCTTTTAAATCTTATTAAAGGCCAATTTTTTGGAATCATAGCAGGAGAAGGCAATCCTGGCTGCAGTGCTCCCATAGGTTGTATAACTGAATTAATGGCTCTAAAATCTGTCAACATCCTCCATTTACCTGATTTTTTAATAACAAAGACTGGAGAATTCCAGGGGGAAAATGTTGGAGCTATGTGTTCTTTTTCTAATTGTTCAGTAACTAAGTTCTGGAAGGCCTCCAGTTTCTCTTTACTCAGCGGCCATTGTTCTATCCAAATTGGCTTATCTCTTAACCATTGTAAAGGTATAGGTTCTGGAGGCTTAACAATGGCTGCCATCAAAAATGATATCCTAAACCTTGATGAGAATTCTGTCCTTCCACTTGAAGCAGTTTCTTTAACCCTTGTAAATTTTTTCCTAATCCCATGCCAGGCACATACGCCATCTCTTGTATCATATGCTGACTTTGAGGGCTGTATAATTGTTCTGGAATTAGCACTTGTGCTCCCCATTGCTGTAATCTCTTCCCCATAAATTTATAGGTACAGAAGTTACAATTGGTTAAATAGTCCCAGATTGTCCATCGGGTCCTTCATAATGGAAAATATAACTGCTTTAATATGTCAGGGGCTTTACCAACTCCAACTATGTTAAATTGAGTGGGTTGAATTGGCCACATGGACAAACAGTGCTGTAGAGAAATGTTTGAAATGTCTGCTCCTGTATCTATCAATCCTTTATTTTTTTTTTTCCCTGAATAGCTATTTCACAGGCAGGACGTTTATCAGTAATTTGATTCACCCAATAAGCTGCTTTGCCTTGCTGGTTTGTGCTTCCAAATCCTCCTGTTCGTTTAGTTTCACTTTTCCCAGTTTCCACATATGGCACAATCAGGAGCTGTGCTGTACTCTCCTGGCTCTGCTTTCCAGGGAACAGAAGTAGATATATAACAATTTGAATTTCCCCATTGTAATCTGAATCAATGACTCCTGTATGTACTTTGCACTCCTTTTAAATTTCAACTAGACCTACCTAGAAATAATCCTACAGTACCCGCTGGCATCATCTGACTGGAGACAGCAACATTCTTTAATGGTCCCATTACAAAAGAACCTGGTCCATATTGATCGATAGCTTGTTTAAATTATTTAAGTATTTTAAAAGGAGAAGGCTCAAATGTAGCTATGATATTCTCCTGTTGATCAGGTGGGTGTATTCTAACAGGGAACTGCCAAGCATCCATATCACCCTCTCGTCTAGCTTGCTGGATTCCTGTGTGAGTAGAACTGAGAGTGGTTGCTCGAGGCACTGCTTGAGCAGTCACTGGGGCAACTACTTTTCGCCCAGTGTCCTCTGGAAAAGAAAGATCCGGAGGGTCAGGCCACTCCTTTTTTTTCAAAATAATGAGGGGGTGCAGAGGGGTAGGGACAAACCTCTCCCTCCTTTGCCGCTTTAGCTGGCAAGCAAACCTGCTCTGCACCTCTTCTGTTACTTCATTAGACTCTCCTTCCTCTGATTCCTCCTTGTCATCTGTGTGGAAAGGCTCCAAGGTGGAATGAACCAGAGCCCACACTGACCAGTTATAGGAATAACCTCAACACCATCCTTATGCCTTTTTCAGTGTGTTGCCTACCTTTTCCCAGACCTCTACATTCATAGTTCCTCGGTCCAGAAACCAGGGGCAATATTTCTCTACCGCACTAAAAAGCTGCATAAGTCAGCTGGTGCTAACCTTTACTCCTTTTCTGAGGAGATGCCAAAGCAGATTCAAATAAGCCTCGTGCCTGCTCAACCCTTGTCCCATTGTTACTCTGATGCTTCTAAGCTCGCCTTCTTACCACGAGGATTGCTTAAGAGTACTCGGGTGTCCTCCAGCATAGTTCCACGTTCTCCAACCATCACTTTGGTGACCCTTTGACCCAGGTTTGAGTCCCCACATCGGATGCCACTTACTGAGGCCAGCTTGGTCGTGGAGACCCCAGCCCAGCAAGACTAGAGGAATTGAAGACAATGATGCAGAAATTGAGTGCAAAGTGGGATCCAGGGGGCTAACAGCCTTCAGAGCTGACAGTCATGAACAGAGTGTGACCTACATACATATTGACAGTAAGCCCAGTGATAAGCATTGCTTCTGTAGATTATAGATTAACCAAAAGCATTCCTTACAGGAAACAAAGCATTCTTAGGAGCAGAGAAACAGGCTCTGGCTGATTATCAGCAGCAAAAACATGTTAAGGCACAGGCTGCTCATGCTATTGGTGGTTTGAGCCATTTTCCACTCTGGGTGGGCCAGGCATTCCCAGTAAACCAACTGCTAGCAGTGTGCGTGATAGCCATCATGAGCATATCACATTGCTGCAGAAATCCTGTTTATGCTGCAGAAATCCAGTTTCTTTAAGGCCTGTTTATGACAGGCTTGGGGCTTGTTTGCAGTAGTCACAAGGCCTGATAAGGAAACACTGCCTTCCCATTGGATCCTCCAAGAGCTGAATGAGAAGGAAGCCAGGGATGTGTTGGAAACCCTCCTCTACCTGGGTTCCCTGCAGAGGGACAGGGCTAGGCTGGACACTGCACTAATGCACCAAGGCAAAAGCTTCCAAGGCCATATTCCATTATCCACAGTGTACATGGATCTAGTGTGATTCTCGTAATGCTGCCTCTGTGATGAGACTACAAAGATAATTCTTCAGCTTGTCTGCCTGATGCTCTTATTCCTTCTGTGTCAAAATATAGGGGTCAATTCCTATTAAGAGTATGAATCATGCAGTGAAGTTTTTCACCTTTCTCATGCCCTAGAAGAAACTTTATCAGTTTATCCTAAATGATCATAGGATATTGACACACAGTGATAAGCCTGGCCACACTGTCCCCAAGTGGTTGCACACACTGGGCTGAGATTTCAGGCTCTTCAATCCACTTTGCACAGGAGATCTTCTAACCATTGTCCCTGTAGGCTCTGCGTCTTTATATGGTAGTAACTTGTGAGGGATACTTTTCCTTGGTCTGTTGGTTCTTTATATCATGGGTTATGATTTCTCCACCTGAGAATACATTTTGGGAGACAAACTTCATCAGTTTTGTGTGATGTGGTATGCTGGCCATGTGAGGTCCTGTTCATAGGTGGACTCTTTTGCTCCTGTTGGGAAAGTCTGAGTGGGAAATGATTTGGGCACTGTCCTGGGAACCTGCATGAAAGACTCCTGACTGTTTTCTTTTGCCCTGGATTGTTCTACACAAGTGGAGTCAAAGCCTCTGTGCTGCTGTATATGGCTCTGAATGAATACAAGTAAACCAAGAGGTTGAGGGTATGGCCTGGGGCAGCTCAGTCATTCTAATCAAATGCCAAGACACCTGGATGTGTCTTTCAGCAGGAAAGGGACAGGCTAAGAGCCTACTGCAATGAGGAGCTTTTTCTTTCATTTTCTGTGATGGAGATGTTTTTCTTCGAGGAGGTTCTTCACCCACTTCTCCCACTGATCCATCAGGAAGCCAAAACTCTAATAACGTATCTATGAAGGATGTGCCTTTTACATCTCATACATTCCACCGCAAATGTTGAGTATGTTTAATGATCTAAAATTTGATTATATATCAGCTCTATGTAATCCTGAGTTCAAAATATGATAGAACAGTTTAACACTGTGCCTTATAGGGCAGTAAAGAATACTAGGCTTAGATTCATACTTCTGTGGACATTTTAATATGTTAAGTATTGGATTTCACTGCTATATACCTATATACAGTTTACAGTAAAATATGATCTGAAGTGTTTATTTTCCCTATATTTTTGTAAGAGATCCCTTCAATTTTTGACTTCTAAAGTGAATATAATCTCCTTTGACTTTGAAAAATCGGTGCTCCTTAGTGTGAAGAATTTGTTCACACTTCAGACATTCTGCCTGTAGTCTTCCATAAATTTTAGGGAACCTATTTTAGTTGACACTACCTATGCATTTAAAACCCCTTTGAGTGCATGAGAAGAATGTCAGTGTTGGAAACCCTCCTGCTTGCACTTCTGGCAGCTCTAACCCATGTGCCTGGATTGATGACTCTATTGACCTTAAGTGAAAGCTCCTGGCTCTGTTTAGCTTTGACTCTTCCCAACTCTGTTGTAGGGTCTGATCCTCATTGTTTCTGCCCCTTAGACATGGAAGGGTCCAAAACATGATGTAGGCTGATACTCCTGTTCCTTATGAGTCCACATGAGTCGTTCCCAAGCCAGTCATGAAGATCCTCCCTACCTGAGTGTTGTGGGGGAGATGCCCTCCGTTTGACTCCCAGGAAAGTCCCACTGGGTGTAAATCACATGGACAATGTCTGTTGTGAGCCCAGGTCACTAAGTTGTTTGTCCCCAGGCTCCATGGTTCTCATATCTAAGGTATTCAGCCTTAGGTGCCACAGGCTTCCTTGGCTGTGAAGGGCTGAGCTTAAGAGCTCAGTGATGTCCATGCTGTGTGCAAAGCTGACCCTCTGGTAGATGGTACATACAATGGACAAGGCAAGTGTTTTTCCTTCTACTCTGACCTTAGATTGAGCTTCAGACAGTTGCCCAGGAGTCTTAACACGGGTGTAGCCTCTTTATGGCACCAATCGTTACATTCTTTTAAGTGAGTTGTTTAAAGGCAAATCAAATTGTCCAGATCAGAAGACACCTCACTTGAGGCTTTGCAATGATGTATAAATCTAGATCTGTAAACTACTGGCCTCCAGAGTATGCAGTTTGTGCCTATGACAGGTGTTACAAATCTGTATCTTAAATACATAATCAGCCTGCTGCCCCTTAATGTGCTTTCTATTAAAGGCAATGGGTTCCATTTATACTGTTCCCTCTGAAAGTCTTTTACTGGACAGATTGCATGAATAAAGGTTATCTAGAGAAAATAAAACGTATTTTAGCATTTCCTGATCCTCTGAACTCTTTATTAACACGGCTCAGCATTGACTAGAGCAGGAATTGAATTCAGGACATTCCAAGTCCACAGAAAGCAATCTTGATATCATGAATTCCTAACTCAAACCAGATGAAAATCCACATTCCAGTTACTGAGGATACTTTATGCAGATAGAAATTTACCTTCTAAATAATAGAAAGTGTTCTGTTACCTCTTGCTGCTCTTTGACTTCTATAACTCAGACCAAACTGTCTAAGCAGAGCAGGGTACACAGATTATTTTTGAACCACATGTCCACAGGCAGAGAATACTCTGAACCACAAGGTCTGCAAGTCCTGTATTTCACTTCACGTACTTTGAGGGCCCTGGGGGTCAAAGATGTTGGGAAACAAATACACTGTGTCTGTCTTATTTTAGTCTGTCTTTTCCTTCGGTTATCAAAAATCTCCTTGTGATCTTCTGCCAATGATTTTTGCCTTATGTTCACATACAGTACTGTTTTCTTGCCAAACATTTGTCTGCTTTATTCACTGATAAATTCTTCCAGAGTTCATCAATACCTGTTCGTATATCTGAAAAAAACTTACTAATTTTATTTTAGTAACTTCATTGGGTGTAAGTTCTAATTTATTAAGGCAATGGTTCCCTGTAGGTGACTGCTGTGTCTTGTGGGTTCTTACAGTGGCTGTCAAGAAATAATTGTACATTAACTGGCTGAGTTGATGGCCACCTGGTTTGAATGTCATTCTGTAAGATAGCTGGATGTCCTCTGAACCTGTGAAGCTTGAGGTGCTGCTCTTGACATTTCTCCAATGGGAGCTAAAGTGAAATGCTAGAAGGTTTGAATTAGATGCCCCCTTGTAGCCGGTCTTGTGATGCCTTTGGCACTAGTAGAATTTTGATTGCCATGGAAAAGTGGGGAATGGTGATCATCATTGGGAGAATTGTTCCTTCTCTGATCAGGTAGAGCCTGTTTGGAAGACTAGCAGAGAATTTTGAAACCTTCAGTCGAAAGCATCCCACTGGCAGGATTTGACTATTGGGCAAAAACTGATCCAAAGATCCTTTTTTGGGTAAGGAAGACAGCTGTTAGTCATGGTTTCTAGTCATTCTTTGCCTTCTGGTTTGTTCTTGGCAACGCTTTTTTGCAAAGGATGGCTGAGGTCCTATGCCATGGCTGTAATAAGGAAAATAATTCTAGAGCTTCCCCCCCCCCCCACAAAGAACTTGTCAGTGTGCAGGAAAGCATTTTGCCTCTTCTAGCAGCTCTGCTGACAACCATGTGACAAGCAGGCAGCTCATGGACCAGCTGTGGATTCTAAGGACTCATGCATCTTAGTTACTCTAGCAGCAAAGCTGTGGACAATTCAACCAGTGGACTCAGTCTGTTGGGTCCTGAACCATGAGCTCATTGCATGCACCATGCTGTTAGGATTACTGTGTCTGGAGGGGTGAGGTCAGTTCAGCCTGAAAAACCTTGGAGCAGGAGTTTAACCTCTCAAGGGAACAGATTTCTGAGCTTGTGATTACTTGCTCACATACTCCAAATGTTTATTTTTTTGAGAGCAGAGCGTTTAAGCCTTTTGGAACACTCTTCTGTGATGGCTTATTACAGTGAAGCCTCAGCAGGGTATAGCACCAATCAATGGTGTCCAGCCTAGATCAAAGTAAGGTCCTTTAATGTGACTTGTTTATCTTTGCTACAAGCTCATTACTCTTGAAGTGATGGAATCATGTTCAGACTACCCTGAGTCTGGCTATTTCATCTTGGTCATTATTTGCTTTATTACTTGATCCTAGAGCTGGTAACTAGGCACCTGAACAGTGTGACATGTGAAAGATTAAAAGCTAATCTTCCCTTGGTACTGAATGAAGAAATTCTTAAAAATGAACTGGAAGTTTGTGAACTTTTTCCCATTTCATTCTCTGAAACTTGTGAGGGGGCTTAACACCACCTCATTCTCCTGAAAGCTGGTGATGGCAGGAAGTCTGCTTGTTCCTTCAGCAGGAAGGTAGGAGAGCAGGGAACATGTTTCCAGTCTCTAAATATCACTACCCTGCACTCCGAGGAGTGTTGACTGAAATGCTTACACTGCTTGAGAGATATTCAATACTGTACTAAAGGAGGTCTGTGAGTTACTGTAGAAATAACCCAATTCTAGAACACTCCATGACTGTTACTTACACGGCAGAGGCCAGAGATGGGAGCCTGCTAAACTCATCCTTCCATAAATGTTAAAATCCCTATCCTCCCAACCAGAAAGGATTTCACTGTGGGAGCAGATTCCCATTGGCCTCTAGAGAACACAGCTAGTCCTGTTTCCTTTATTCAGCATCTGGGGAGTCATGCCACCTTGTTTTAGATTATCCCATAGACCCATCAGTGGGGCCTCAGAGTTTTAAACTCTATATATTTCCTGGATCTTGCCATTGGCTGTGGCTTGGCAGCTAGTTAGGTGAGCACCCAAGGTGGTGGTGTACCAACTACAACTCTTTTCATAGCGTGAACCTCTCCTGAGGCTTTAAGTTTGCTGTCCTAACTATCGCAAGGACAAAAAAACACCACATGTTCTCAATCATAGGTGGAAACTGAACAATGAGAACACTTGGACACAGGAAGGGGAACATCACACACTGGGGCCTGTTGTGGGGTGGGGGGAGGGATAGCATTAGGAGATATACCTAATGTAAATAACGAGTTAATGGGTGCAGCACACCAACATGGCACATGTATACATATGTAAAAAACCTGCACATTGTGCACATGTGCCCTAGAACTTAAAGTATAAAAAAGCAAAAAAGTTTGCTGTCCTCTGCCGTTTTATATTGTTAAAGGAACACCTCACAGAGACCTTCACTTCCAAAGACAAATGAGCACTAATGATCAAGAACATTTTCTTACACTGATATACCTGGTTCCTCTCAATTTTCACTCTACCTGGTCTTGACCATAATATGTTGGTGATATTATCCTTGTCATACTAGGGTCCTCCACTAATAAGACATGAGAATCTTAGGCTTTTAGCCTCTGGTGATCTGTTGGTTTCTGGAATCTTTCTTGGTCTTACCTAGCATATGATGAACCTTCTCACTCCCCTCATCTTCTATGAATATAACATAGACACAGGGAGAGTAAACAGTCTTTTTGAAAAGTATTTGTGAAGAGACCAATTTCCTCTAAGGACCACAATCCCACATGGTCAGATAAATGAGGGTTATGTGTCACCTCATAAATTCTCACAGCAATTGACATTTGTTCCACAGTGGGATTTCTGCTTTGGCTGCTTTTAGCCAAACTGCCTTGACACTGGAGGTTGCTGGCCTGTGGACAGGGCCTCAGAGAGGAGCCTGTTTTCTCAAGTTTTCTTGCATGGGCACGTGAGTCTTCATAAGTCAACTTGAATAAAGCTAATTGCCCTGCTAGCTCTGTATGTAACTAAGTTCTATCTGCACTAGGGTTCTGAGGTGTGTTAAGTGACCTTGGACAAACACAATCTTATTGCTTAATTCTTCTGATTGTGATGAGCCAACTTGATATTTTGGAACACTTGGGAGGAATGTTAATTCTTCTGTGTTACAGAACCCTTTACATTTCCTCATGCCATCTTGTAGAGGTCCTACTCACGTTTGAAATATTACACATGGAATAGCCATCTTCGAAGCATGACTCTGCATTGGAACTTGAGTCTGCCCTCATTCCTTTTCTTAGGTTTTTGAAGGAGAAACCTCACTTTTGAGTTCACTCATACATTTTAGCACTAATGATAAACCATATGTTCGGCTTCTGTTTGGAGGTCATTTTTCTCTTATCCCTGATTATACCCTGCCTGTTCCCTATTGAAATGACCCTGGCTTCATTACTGCTGCCTCATGAAAATCTTCCTCTGAATATGACTGGAGAATTTTGTGTATATAGTCTAGATCCTTGGCCATAAAGAACTCTTGGTCAACTTTCCTGTCAGCCTGCTCCAGAAGAAAAATGTGGAGCCTTCCGATCTATAGAGGGGGACATGGAAAATGAGGTCTATGCCTGCAAATAACTTCTCCAGGGTCACCTTAATTTTTCATGAGTTAACTTCATATGAATTGATGTTCTTGCTGTTCATTAGCTGGGATCAGGCAAATGTTGTAACCATGGCATTTGAGAAATGTGACATTGATACATCAAGATCCTGCCCTTTAAAAGGAGATGGCCTTCCCTTTTATTTTCCTGAGCTCCTCATTAAGACTGAAACCAAGTGTGAACTCTTGTGTGAATGCATGGCAGTGGGAAAGCAGGAGTGTAGCTTGCATGTTCTTGCTGGTGCATTGCTGGTACATTTTCTCTAAGAGGTATTGCATTGGCTATAACATCTCAGAAATACCCTCCCGTTTAGGAGTCTCACCTACCTTTGCATAGGGAGAAGATAGTCCTGAAGGTGGAACAAGGGTGTTCATAACCACTAGCTCAGAGACCTGTTTATGGGTAAGCCTACCTTGGTCCCTCTAGAGCACCAATTCTCACGTGCCCAGTATGCATGGTCTTCAGCCACCTGTGACACTGGTATGGAAGGTGGTTAGCATTAGCCTATGAGTCTCCATATCTGGAGAAGATGTGTGCTCAGACAGGTAGAGAGGTTTGTCATCTTCCTTCCTTCCTTTGGATCTCCATTACAGTCCCAATATGTCCTTTACCTACATATTACCTGACTGCTCTGATCAAGAGATTTCTTGATGCATACTTGATTTTCTATATCTCCTTCTCTTGTCCCAAAAATGAAATGATCCTAGGACAAAAATTCAATACAGGCTTGAAAAGCAAATTGATCTTCTGGAGCAGAAATCCTGCTGTGTCATCCCACTATTGCTTGGTGTGAACAAGCCTGAGTTCGCTCAGCCTTTCTTTGCCTTAAGTGCTGGAAGCTGAAAAACATCTCAGTATTATGCCTTCAATTGACACACCTGTACAGGGAGAGACACATCTTTGACTGTTTCAGTGGTTAATCTAGGTGTTCTTACCACCATCTCTAGTAGAGAAGTAAAGAACAGTGAAGTAAAACTTTGGGATTGTGTGGATGATGCCCAGGACTGAGACTGGAATGTGTTCCAACTGAGACTGGAAAGATAGTGCAGATGAGCACTTTGGGTATGGCAGGATTATTTGGAAGAACCAGTTTAGCATGTTTATAACACAGACATAAACTTACTAGTTAGAAATCCTCAAGGATTTCTAGTGTGTTCAGATTCTGTTCTCTAGGGCTTATGTTAGATTTTATAGGCTGAGATGTTGTTCCATAACTGGAAGGCAGCATCTGCCTCTTTCCACTTGAACTCTGGCAGGAGGTTTGTTCCATTGCATGTGGTTCTGAGTTGTTCAGTCTAATGGAAGAAGCACTAGAGAAAAGCTCAGAACATTTGGTTTTAAAGTAGCATCGTCAATATCTTTGAGTCCAACAGTCAAATTCAAATATACACCAAGAATGTTACAAAGTTGCTGTCGGGAAGCATGGCAAACTGATACAGTGAAAAAAATTCTTGACTCAGGTGTTGACCACTTTAAATCTCAGGTAAGAGGCATTCACCTGAGGAGGATCGGAAATTCTCTCACCTGCAGAGGCTTGCTAGGTTTGTGCGTGTTTCCATGTGAAGAGCCATAAGTTATAACCCTCCTCATACCATGTGTGGAGACATGCCAAGCTCAGATCAACACATACCTATGTAGGGATGGGATGAGCAGGAAGATCTAAGTTGGAAGCATGAGAAAACTATGGGGTCAGGAGAAGTGTGGGTTTGTATGCTACTCTGTGGAATCTCAATCTTCTGTCCTCCAAAGTGTTTCTAATTCTCATTGTCTTGTGGTCTGTGTGTGATTGCCATTATCTGCCACACCAGTGGTGTGGAAAAGTGGTCAATGTTAGCCTGAGTCTTCCTATCTGAGCTGGTCTGGTTCTCATTCCTTTGATTCTCCAAGATAGTCCCAATGCCTCCTTTTAACTAAATATTCACTGACTACTCTGACCAAGAGATCTTTAGATACGTATTTGCCTTTTATATATTTCCTTATATTGCCCCTGATACAGTTTGGATATCCCTTCCAAATCTCATGTTGATATAATCCTAATGTTGGACAGTAGGGCCTGGTAGGAGGTGTTTGGGTCCTGAAAGTGGGTCCCTCATGACTTGGTGCTGTCCTCACCATAGTTCTCATGACAGCTAGTCATTCAAGTGTGTGGCACCTCCCCTTTGCCTTTCTTCTGCTTATACCATATGACTTGCAAGCTTTCCCTTTGTCTTCCACTGTAAGTAAAATTTTCCTGAGGCCTCTTCAGAAGCAGATACCAGTGCTATTCTTGCCATACATCCTGTGAGACAGTTAAATCTCTTTTCTTATAAATTACCCAGTTTAGATATTTATGGCAATGCAAGATATGGCCTGACACCACCCCTAAAATGATATTCTGGGACAAAAATTCACTATAAGCTTAAATCTTGCAGAGCAGAAACCCTAATTCTTGGTTATCCCACAGTTGCTTGGTGGGAACATGTCTGATCTCCTCTCAGCCTTTCTTTGTAAGCGCCAGAGTTTGGAAAACAATCTCAACTATGCCTATATTTCACACACTTGTTCATGTAGACACACATCTCCAACTGTCTTGGTGGCTGATCTAGGCATTCTGACCACCATCTCTACAGAAGTAAAGAACAATGAAGGAAGAATCTGGGATGGTGTGGATGATGTCCAGGACTGAGACTGAAGTACGTGTTTAATTGAGATTGCTCATTTGTGGTATCTTCCCAATCGGGTTGTGTGGGCTCATTTGGAAAAACCAATTTACCATGTTCATAACACCAATGTTGTAACCTAGAACAGAAATCCTCCTTGTGGACTTCTAACTAGAAAGTGTTAATCTCTACGGCTTATGTTGGATTTTTAAGGCTGACACTTGATCTCTAACTGGAAGGCTGTATTTCCTTTATTCCACTCAAGCTCTGGAAGGAGATCTGTTCCATTGCATGTGGTTCCAAGTTCAGTCTTGCAGTTCAAGCACTAAGCACAGAGCATTTGATTTTACAGTGGGCATCATCAGTATTTTTGAGGCCCAAACTCAACATTCTTGGAGTATATTTGAATTCAAGTTGCTGGCCTAAAATATCACCTATAGGAAGCATGGCAAATTGACACCATGGAAAAGGATTATTCTTGACTCAGGTTGACCACTTAAATTTCAGGTATGAGACATTCACCTAAGGGGTGTCACCTGGGCATTGTCTTGGAGGCCACAGCAGCCTTCCATGGAAACTCCTGCAGAGGCTTGCTAGGTTTGTGCTTGTTTCCACCTGAAGAGCTATAACTTTTGTAACACTCCTCACATGTTTGGAGACATGCCAAGCCCAGATCAACAATACCTAGGTAGGGATGGGATGAACAGGAATATCTTGGTTGGAATTATGAGCAAATTAAAGGGTTAGGAGATGAAGTGAGGTTTTGTATGCTGCTCCGTGGAAGCTGAAGCCTCTGTAGTTTAAAGGGTTTCTAATTCTCTCTCCCTCCTGTGTTCTTGGAGGGATTGCCATTGCCTGCCATGCTGGTGGCATAGAAAGTGACCAATATTAGTCTGTGAGTCTCCCTGTCTGAGAGCACTCTTAACCACGTGGGTAGAGGTGTCTCATTCCTTTGATTCTCCATGGTAGTCCCAATGCCTCCTTTCAACTAAATATTCACTGACTACTCTGACCAAGAGATCTTGAGATGCATATTTACCTTTTATATTTCCTTATATTGCCCTGATACAGTTTGGATATCACCACCAAATCCTAAGTTGAGATGTAATATTTGAGGTTGGCTGATGGGGCCTGGTGGGTGGTATTTGGCTCATGGAAGTGGATCCCTCATGCCTTGGTGCTGTCCTCACCATTGTGAGCTCTCACAAGATGCAGTCATTCAGAAGTGTGTGGTACCTCCCCCTTGCCTTTCTTCTGCTTTTGCCACATGACATGAAAGCTCCCCCTTTGCCTCCATAAGCGTAAGCTTCCTGAGGCCTCTCAGAAGCAGATGCCAGTGCTGTGTTCCCTAATAGCCTGCAGAACCATGAGATGATTAAACCTCCTTTCTTAAGAATTACCCAGTCTTAGGTATGTCTTTATAGCAATGTAAGAATGGCCTGATACAGCCCTTATAATAATATTCTGGGACAAAAATCTAATAAAAGCATAAATAATCTTGTAGAGCAGAAATTCTAATGCTGTTATCCCACAGTTGCTTGGTGGGAACATGTCTGATTCCTCTCGGCCTTTCTTGCCGTAAGTGCTAGAGTCTGAAGAAAAAATAAATCTCTTATGCTTGCATTTCACACACTTGTGCATATTGGAGACACGTCTCCAGCTGTCTTGGTGGTTCTTACCATCTCTTGTAGTAGGGAGGTGGAGGACAGCAGTGAAGCCATGAGAGTTTGGGGTGGTGTGGATGATACCCAAGACTGACACTGAAATGTGTGTTTGAATAACTGAGATCGCTCATCTGCCAGGTCTTTCCAGGGTCAGTTCGTGGGCTCATTTGGAAAAACCAACTTACCATATTAATGCCAACATAACTGACAACACACTAGAAATCCTTCTTGTGGATTACTAGTAAGTTTTATTCTCTGGGGATTATATTGGATATTATAGGCAGAGACTTGATCTCTAACTAGAAGACTGCATTTATCTTTTTGCACTTGAGTTCTGGAAGGAGATTTGCTGCATTGCATGTGATTCTGAGTTCAGTCTTGTCGAAGAATCACTAGAGAAGAGCATAGAGAATTTGGTTTTAAAGCAGCAGCATCAATATCTTTGAGTTCAAACCTCGAATTCAAGTATACTCCAAGAATGTTAAGTTGCTGGCCTAAAATATCATCTGTAGGAAGGATGACAAACCAACCCCATGGAAAAGGATCATTCTTCACTTTTGTTGGCCATTTTAATCTCAGGTAAGAGGTATTCACCCAAGGACTGTTACCTGGTCATTGTCTTGGAGGCCACAGTGGCCTTTGGCAATTCCCATCTTAACTGCAGAGAATTGCTAGCTTCTGTGTTTGCTTTCACCTAAGGAGTCATTACTTGGAACATAGCCCCCACACTGTGGAGATATGCCAAGCCCAGATCACCACATATATATAGGTAGTGATGGGGATGAGCAGGAAGATCCAGGTAGAAAGGAGTTTTTGATGTGCCAAGTGGAACCTGAAATAATTTGATCAAACATAAGTTTCTAGATCTTTCAAAGCTGTGTGCTGAGGGAGATGAAGTGGGAATGGGGAGTTGAGGTGCTTTCTCCTGATTCTTGAGTGTGTTGAGCTTCATGTTATGGCTATGTAAGAACTAACAGAAGTGTCTGGAGATGGAGTCGGGCTTTGCAGGCTGCTCTGTGCAAGTGCAACCCTCTGTACTCCAGAGGGTTTCTAATTAGATTCTATCTCCTTGTATGTGCATGATCTTGGAGGCTCCAGCTTATTCCTGATCCGTAAATGACCAGAAATACTCTACCTGCTGTAGAGCTTGTTTTTAACCTGTAAGATACGCAAACCAAAACATTTCATCTGCTTTTGGGTGGTGGCACAGCATTGCAGGGTCTTTTTGGTGAATGAATGGGCGTGTGCAGACCTATCTCTGGGTTCCTACCTGTATTCGAAAGGATACATGATCCTGTGTGGCTGGCACCATCCATCAGGGACAATAGGCTTTCAGGGGTAGGCACTGCCGAGGGACAATGCTTGAAAATGGACATGACCTTTCCTTCACAGCTCTTGGCTCGTGGTTGTGATACTGGGCACTGCCTGCATCTTGGAGAAAAAAGTTTCTCCAGCTTGATCCTGTATGATGGGGCCTTTTGGCGCTGTATTTGGTTAGGTTTTTAGGTCGATTCTCAGTTCCCTTTTCAGGACTTGTTCAATTTATGATTCTCAGAGTCGGGGAGATGGTTTGGACAACTTATCGGGATCTGAGCAAATAGCATGAGTGAGGCTGCTTCTGTGTCTTACCCAGAGCTTTGCTTCTAATCCCAACGTTCCAGTGGAATGTGGTCTCCCATAACAGTTGAAATTTTTTGACCACTTTTGGTTGGAAATTTTTGAACAATGTGCATTTCTTTGAATTGAAGTTCTTTAGCATAAAAGGGGAGAAGGTGATGGCCTGGGGTGCTTTTTCTTATACATTTAAGGGGTACAGTGCAATTTTGTTACAAGTATAGTGATAACCTGTGCTTCTAGGGTATCCATCTCCCCAATAATGTGCATAGTATCCATTAGTTTTTCATGATCCACTCCCATTACCCCTTGACCCATCACCCCATGACCCTTCTGAGTCTCCAATGTCTGTAATTTCACATCCTATGTCCATATGTACACATGTAGCTCCCATTTACAAGTGAGAACAGGTATTTGACTTGCTGTCTCTCAGTTGTTTCACTTAAGATAATGGCCTCCTAGAGTGCTCTTGGTGGGAGGTTTTAATTTTGGATTCATTTGTTCCACGGGCCACCTGTACATCTTACACCTACTTCCTGCAATTTCAGACAGTCTTGCTAAGAACATTGAAAAAATGGATTAATTGAACGGGGTTCATAATATGCACTTCCCCTAGAGACTGTAAAACAAGTCCCACCTTTATTCTTGATAGAAGTAATTGGGCATTTTCAAATGGATGAATCATGCCAGTAGAAGAATAGTTAAGATTCTTATCTGAAGTGAGACCTGAGTATCTGCATATGGCTATCCTAAATTCAGATCCTGAGACCTATGTTTGAGGTAGAAAGTCTTGTGAAAGTGACTCCAGGAAACCAGGAAACACGAAGGAGTAATGAAGACAGGGTAGGAAAAGCACCCAGAAATGAGAGAGCATTGAAGAGGTCACCTCTATGCTGTGTGCAACTCAGTCTCCCTGGGAATCCTCTAAAAAGCCACATGGAAAATGATGTCCCAGAATCTCATTCCTAGGATTGCCTACCACGTCCATCCTACATCTTTAAGGGTAGTATTTTTTCGTACTGCAGACGTGTACTGTGGTGCTTGAGGCTGATATGCCTTGGGAGATTTTAGAGCGCCAGTACAGTGAGAATTTTGATAGACTCAGCAATTTTACCTGAAGCATGATATTTTGGTGAGTCCTTAGTGAGCAATTATCAGCCTCTCCTGGTGCTATGCTGACCTGCAATTCATGAAGAGCAGGGAACCTCCTGGTCCATCTCAATAGGACCTTCCACATAGTCTAAGGTGGAGAGAATGACAATGCTTTTGGTTGTTCTAGCCTGTCAGTCATGGGAGAGTGACATTTTGAAGACTATTTCCATCTGTTTATGTTCGGAACAACTGATAAGCGACTGGTGTCATATCTTAACTGGTGATAGAATCAAGTGGGGAAGTTATTTGGGCAACAGAATACCTTGTAGAAAGTTCTAAATCATATATTTAGTACATTTCATAGAAAACAAATAATCAGGACCTACTCTTGTAAATTTTAATCTGTCTTTCATGCCATTTGTACCTATACATTTCACATGTAAACTGAACAAACACATCTATTTATCACACTTAAATACTGAAATGCTCAGGATATACTATATGTTGCCTTTAATTTTGTTGTTCATTGATTCTCAGGGTAAGAATAGTTACGAAGACTCTTAGAGGAACTTTCAGGTGAACATCAGTGACTGACTCTTGTTCACCCTGACAAAAGAACATTAAGAATGTTGGACATGTCTTGCATTTCTTTCTCTTTCTGCTGTACTAAATGGACATCAAGTTAGTGCTTAAGTAAAACAGGTTTTTTAAATTATTATACTTTGTTTTAGGGTACATGTGCACAACGTGCAGGTTTGTTACATATGTATCCATGTGCCATATTGGTGTGCTGCACCCATTAACTCATCATTTAGCATTAGGTATATCTCCTAATGCTATCCCTCCCCTGTCCCCCCACCCCACAAGAGGCCCCGGTGTGTGATGTTCCCCTTCCTGTGTCCATGTGTTCTCATTGTTCAATTCCCACCTATGAGTGAGAACATGAGGTGTTTGGTTTTTTGTCCTTGTGATAGTTTGCTGAGAATGATGGTTTCCAGCTTCATCCATGTCCCTACAAAGGACAGGAACTCATCCTTTTTTATGGCTGCATAGTATTCCATGGTGTATATGTGCCACATTTTCTTAATCCAGTCTATCATTGGATATTTGGGTTGGGTCCAAGTCTTTGCTATTGTGAATAGTGCCACAATAAACGTGTGCATGTGTCTTTATAGCAGCATCATTTATAATCCTTTGGGTATATACCCAGTATAGGATGGCTGGGTCAAATGGTATTTCTAGTTCTAGATCCCTGAGGAATCACCACACCGACTTCCACAATGGTTGAACTAGTTTACAGTCCCACTAACAGTGTATAAGTGTTCCTATTTCTCCACATCCTCTCCAGCACCTGTTGTTTCCTGACTTTTTAATGATGGCCATTCTAACTGGTGTGAGATGGTATCTCATGGTGGTGTTGATTTGCGTTTCTCTGATGGCCAGTGATGATGAGCATTTTTTCATGTGTCTTTTGGCTGCATAAATGTCATCTTTTGAGAAGTGTCTGTTCATATCTTTTGCCTGCTTTTTGATGGGGTTGTTTTTTTCTTGTAAATTTGTTTGAGTTCATTGTAGATTATGGGTATTAGCCCTTTGTCAGATGAGTAGATTGCAAAAATTTTCTCCCATTTTGTAGGCTGCCTGTTCACTCTGATGGTAGTTTCTTTTGCTGTGCAGAAGCTCTTTAGTTTAATTAGATCCCATTTGTCAATTTTGGCTTTTGTTGCCATTGCTTTTGGTGTTTTAGACCTGAAGTCCTTGCCCATGCCTATGTCCTGAATGGTATTGCCTAGGTTTTCTTGTAGGGTTTTTATGGTTTTAGGTCTAACATGTAAGTCTTTAATCCATCTTGAATTAATTTTTATATAAGGTGTAAGGAAAAACTCTCAATAAATTAGGTATTGATGGGATGTATCTCAAAATAATAAGAGCTATCTATGACAAACCCACAGCCAATATCATACTGAATGGGCAAAAACTGGAAGCATTCCCTTTGAAAACTGGCACAAGACAGGGATGCCCTCTCTCACCACTCCTATTCAACATAGTGTTGGAAGTTCTAGCCAGGGCAATCAGGCGGGAGAAGGAAATAAAGGGTATTCAATTAGGAAAAGAGGAAGTCAAATTGTCCCTGTTTGCAGATGACATGATTGTATATCTAGAAAACCCCATCATCTCGGTCCAAAATCTCCTTAAGCTGATAAGCAATTTCAGCAAAGTCTCAGGATACAAAATCAATGTACAAAATTCACAAGCATTCTTATACACCAATAACAGACAGAGAGCCAAATCATGAGTGAACTCCCATTCACAATTGCTTCAAAGAGAAAAAAATACCTAGGAATCCAACTTACAAGGGATGGGAAGGACCTCTTCAAGGAGAACTACAAACCACTGCTCAATGAAATAAAAGAGGATACAAACAAATGGAAGAACATTCCATGCTCATGGGTAGGAAGAATGAATATCGTGAAAATGGCCATACTGCCCAAGGTAATTTATAGATTCAGTGCCATCCCCATGAAGCCACCTATGACTTTCTTCACAGAATTGGAAAAAACTACTTTAAAATTCATATGGAACCAAAAAAGAGCCCACATCGCCAAGTCAATCCTAAGCCAAAAGAACAAAGCTGGAGGCACCATGCTACCTGACTTCAAACTATACTACAAGGCTGCAGTAACCAAAACAGCATGGTACTGGTACCAAAACAGAGATATAAACCAATGGAACAGAACAGAGCCCTCAGAAATAATGCTGCATATCTACAACTATCTGATCTTTTGACAAACCTGACAAAAACAAGAAATGGGGAAAGGATTCCCTATTTAATAAATGGTGCTGGGAAAACTGGCTAGCCATATGTAGAAAGCTGAAAAGTAAAACAGGTTTATCTCACGTTACAGTGGTGATCAATAGACTGAAATTGGTCTCACCTAGACAAAATGAAGCTGTCTACATGGTTGGCTTGTTTTTTTTTTCTAGAGGACAGTCTGTTTCCTTGACTTCCTTTTCAGCAGCCCCCTGCATTCCTTGACTTGTGGCCCCTTTCTGGGCTTCCGACAGAGGGATTCCACCCTCAGCTTCAGAGCTGGGAGTGCATCTTGAGATCTGATTCTCATTCTGCTTCTGCCTCCCTCTTCTGTTTAATTTTTTTGATCACCTTTGGTGACAAGGGACCCTCCTGGATGATCCAGGGTGATCTCTGCACATTAGCTGATTAGCAACCCCAGTTCTATCTCCCAAATTCCCCCTTGCCATATCAAAAACATGTTCCCAGCATCTAAGGATTAAGATTTAGAAATCTCAGGGGGTCACTAATCTGCCCATGTTATTGAGTACCTAATTTCAAAGTGTTCTGAGGAAGCCCACAGGAAGATGCTGAACTGGTGAAAGGGTGACGAGAATAGCCAGTGAAGGGGTTGGGGGGGTGGTTGGGGAGGGAACTCAGCTTACTTACGGAGGCGACTGGGACTTCATCTTGCTGTATGTCTTCAGCCAGGAATAATGCATCTCGATCGTCCCTCTGGGATGATGTTCTGGTCACTGTCAACCCTATCAGACATGTTCCTTAGTTTTTCCTTTATCCTGAAGGCATGAATTCCTGTCTGAAACGTGGCTCTGCCTGAAAACAAGTAGACTTAAAAGGTACAGGTGTAGCCCTGAGCAGCCCAGTCATTCCAGAAGAATGCTAAAGGCTGGATCACCCTTTCAGCATGGGAGGTATGGGCTCAGGATCCACTGCAGCAGAGAGCTTTCTACTGCCTTACTGTAATAGGGACACTTCCCTCTCCTGGGAAGAGATTCTTAACATACCCCTGCATCTCATTCAGCTTTATCTGTGCCTCACACAGGATGTAAAAAATTGAATAGAAAAATTGACAAGTCATCCTTTAATAAGTTCTACGTCTCATACTTTCTCTTCCACAAAAATTAGATTGTATGCTTAAAGATCTAAAAGTAGTGTTCCTTTAAATGTCAGCTCTCCATTATGTACCATGAGTTCTAAGATAAACTACTAGAGGGAAGTTGCAAACTTCATTCCTTCAGTGGGATGTCAGAGATTTGAGTGTGCAGATTTCTCATTGTGTTTGTATATGTGAATGTGGCATTTTATTGCAATATACTGTAAGTTTAGGTGTAAATAGGATCTAAACTGTTAACACATTTAGTTTTTTTTAAAGAAACTTTTGCATGTGAGTTTTTAAGTCTGCATCTGTTTTTGTGCAACTGCTATATTTTGAAGGAAGAAATGTACTCCTTCCAATGTCCCACATTGTTCTGATGAATTGAGTTATAGTGAGAGTGACCAATGTCACTGCCTCCCAATTACAATTTTTAGGATTGAATGAGCAGGAGTGATAAGATCCTTTGAACTTTTATACCAACAGTCCCTGGCGGGACTAAACCATGTCCCTGAGTCAACCAGAACCTGTGCTGATCTCTAGTGGAAGCTGCTGCCAAGAGTGTCTGCTCTAACTTTGCCCACTTCTTTATAAAGTGCTTTGACCCCTATCATCTCAGTCTCTTAGATACAGCCTAGGTTAGCCTTTGATCCTTGTCTGCAAGGTGCTCTTGTTCATTTTGTGTTTGTGAGAGTCATTCCCAAGCCAGAGTGCCTGGAATGGTCCAGATAGAGTATACAACCACTTGACTGCTCAGAGATTTGACATTTTATGCCCAGGAAAGTTCCACTGGCTGTGGAGTTTGTAGGCAGTATTTTTGGGGGTCTCGGATGTCATGGTCCTTTCTCCTAGTGTTCTCGCTGCTGGTCTTGCTTTCCATATCTTAGACCCTTTCACATTTGTGTTTTATGTTTCTTTCTTGCAAAGTGATTCTAAGAGCCTGGAAGGCAGCAGCCATAGCAGGAAGAGGAAGATTTAGAGCTGTCAGAAGAGCTTGCTGTTGTGAATGTGCAGTGAGAAATGTGCTACTTGGGACCCATGCTGACCTACAGCTTGGGAAAGGCAGGGACCTCGTGCTCTCCTGTGAAATGGGAGCCTCTCTGGGAGGCAGAACTTCAGGAAGCACTCAGTTGTCTGCCAGTCTACTTAGTTGCGTGGAAAGGGGCATTTTGAAAATGTTTGTTTGTGTCTGGAATGATTTATATATGATTTCTATTCTGGTGGTAGAATCCAGTGAGGAAGATGTCTTACTCCATAGAATAGTTCATTAATGTACTGTGCTGTGTATTTAGTTTCCTCCATAGAAAACCAAAATACTGATTTCTTTCATGTTTTAATCTATTTCAAAGCATTTGACACTCACTTGAAATGAGAACCATCTGTAATATCACTGCAAAATCTCCCTCCTGGATGCTAAGAGGATGTGTGGCCATTCTTCTTGCCTGTTTTCTGGATTAGGGTTGCCAGAGAGGAGAGTTCTAAGGCCTCCTAGTTGAAATATAAGGTGCAAAGCAGTGACTTCTGGATTCCCCTGAATGTTGAAGTAAGAATTTTGGACAGGTGCTATATTTCCTATGGTATTGTGATAAGTAATCAGTGCATTAGGAGCTTAAATGTAAATAAATTTATTCTATCATAGAGATGAGAGGTTTAGAATGGAGTCACTTGGAAAAAATGAAAATGTTGGCAAAGTTGTCTAACTGGCTGCTCTATTGGGCAATTTGTTTCATGCCTTTAGCTATCTTTAGAGACCCTGGAATTCCTTACCTTGTTCCTTCTGTAACCTTCAGTGTGGAGACCCTTTTCTGCCTCAGGTGGGACCACCTCTGGCTGCCCAGTGAGCACCCACATCTCGAATCCTGATTCTCCCCTCCAATTCTCCCTGCCTCTCCCACTTTAACACTTGAATCACTTTCCTGACATTGCTGCCCCTGGGCAATCCCGGGAATCTCTGTACCTTCAAGATCATGAGCAACCTCATTTCCATCTCTCCCCTTCACTCCCTGCCTGCTGTGTAGCATAGCATATTCACGGGTTCTTGGGACTTGGAAGAGGACTTAAGAGGGACCCTTCATCTGCCTACTTTATTTGTCCCTTATTTGAAAGTGATCCAAGGGAGCCCAGAGGAGAGTGAAAGGGTGGCAACGCAGAGAGGGCAGCCACTGAAGAGGGGTTAGGATTGAGCTGGTCACTGATGGAGGCGACTGAGACTCAACCCTGCTTGGGGACCGTGGAGGAACCACGAGCAATCCATTTCACATATATCCCTCCTGGAGGGCTACAGTCCGGTTTAACCCACTACCTCTAACATTCCACCAATTTTCTCCTTATGCAAATATCTATTCCCCTGAGCTGCTGGGGTCCCTCTACAGGAAAACAAGCTAGCTGAGAGGATCAGGGTGTGGCCTGGGGCAGCTCAGTCATTGAAGTAGAATGTGCAGCTGCCTGGGTTTCTGTCTCAGCAGAAGACAAATGAGCTCAGTGCCTACTGCAGCAAGGAGCTCCCCACTCTTCCTTCCTGTGATGGGGACTTTCTCCTCCTCCTGGGACAGCTTGCTCACACACCCCTGTGTCTTTCACCCTTGTCCTATAACTATCTCCTGCAATGTCTTTCTATTAAATTTATCAGAATGAGAATAAAAAGTGGAGATGACTGATCATTATATTCAAAGGGTGTTTTCTTTTAAGTCTCATGCTTTCTACCACAGAAAAGAGGTGAGACTGTTTGATGCAAGAGCTAAAATGTCATCTACCTTCTATTTTATGTCACTTGTCATATGCTGTTATAATTGTTAAAGAAATTTGCAGTGCTCAGTCCTTCATGGGGCTGTAATGCATACTTGTAAGAACATGTCAACTTTTTCTTGTTATTGCTATAGAACATACTACTTAGGAGTAAATAAGATTGAAACTCCTTTAACATTTAGTTTAGGCGTGCTTCCACATGGTACTAAGCTGCTAAGAAGTCAGCATCCCATTTGAAATTGAGCCATTGATGATCTTTTCATCAGAATTTATTTTTCCCTTCTCCAACATTTCCTACTTTTTTCCTCGAGTGGAGGGTGTGGGGTCGAATTGTGATTCCAGCCAAAAGAACTCTGGCTCCCAATTGAAATGTGTAGGGTTAAATAAGCTGGTGTGGACCCCTTCTCTTGTTTGCAGTCCTGGCAGGATTAACCGAAGTACCTGGATCCACCATACCTGGTGCTGTCTTCCCGGGCAAGCTGCTCATAAATGTGTTTGGGTTTAATTTTGCAATCCTTTGTGGCTTTTCACTTCTATTACCTCAGCCTCTGGACACTTGCTGGGTTGTTCTCTGCCCCTTGCCTGACTGGCATGGATATTGTTTCCACATGAGGGTCATTATTAAACCAGAGGATTTACAGTGCTCCTGGTGAGGCTTCCCACTACTTTTCCAGTGGAGAAATTCACTCCATTTCATGCCCATAAAATGGACTACATGGGTAGTATTGATTGGGTCTGGGTCACCAGAGTCTTCCCTCACTGGCTTCTGCCTCTTGAGACCTTGGTCTTGGGTATTAAACCTTCCTTGCCGTTGCTCCCTTTGCTGTGGTCAAGGGTAGATGTTAAAGGCCCAGCAACATCCATGCTATAGGACTGGCCCTTCGAAGTCTCACAATCTCTTCCCTCCTCCCAATGTTATTAGGTTGATTCCAAGTCTCACAATCTTTTTCTCTCCTCCCAATGTTCTTAGGTTGAGCCCCAAATACCGCTGCCCATGGTCATGGCAGTCTGTCCTCTTTATAGACCAGCTCTGATTTTCTTTCTTGGTGTGAGTGGGTTGATGAAGTATGTGGCTAGTTAGGAAAACTCCTTGTTTCATGTCTTGGATACAGAATCAAGGTTTGAGTTCTGGCTCCAGGGTACAGCCTATGCTGTGACAGGTGTGGCAGGTCAGGCAGTTCCCCTTATGATGCCTTCTGCAAAGGTAAATGGGATCTACTTTGACAATGTTATGTAAAAGTCTTAATATCCCTGTCCTACTGGGTTAAAGCCCTGCCTACAAGAGAAAAGTAAGCTGCATTTTTAGCTAATTTGGATTCTTGGCATAGTACAGCATGCTTCAGGTTTGGCTAGATGGAGTCTACCTCACTGGATCTTCCAGATCTGTCTTAGTGGTCATAACATTTGTGCCTATGTGGTACTGAATTTTCAGATTAATAGGATTCAAAATCTACATTTCAAAAGATTTTATTCTGATGGAAATTTTTCTAAACACATAATGCAGGGAAGTGTTGAATTATCTGTTGCTGTTCCTTATCATCTCTGTAACTCAGACAGTGGAATGAGCAGTCTGAGCAGAGTCCATAGATATTTGAACCCCATGCCCAGGTCCATGGAAGGTACCCTGGACCCAAATGCCTGAAAGTCCTGTACCTCTCCAAGCTTGCACTTTGCAGCCCAGAAAGGCGGGGATATCCAAATTAGTGGAGCAAATATGTTCTGTCCATTTGTCCTCATTTTTGCCTTCGTATTTTTCTCCAATCATCAGAAAAACTCCTGTGATCTTCAGACACATTCATTCCAGGATTTATCTCATTTTTATCAAGTACTATCTTTTGCCTGAATATTTCTATTTAAGCTTATATAAACTTGTCTGCCTGATGTCTGCTCCTATTCCTTTAAAGATATCAACTCTCTAAATTTCTTGATCATATATGGTCTTTACTGTGTGAAGTTTTCTTAAAATGATGCGCTTCAGATGATGACTAGTCTTTGTCCTGTGGTTTCCAGCAGTGGTGATAAAGCCTGTGCATCTGTGTTGGTGGAAAGGCTCAATCAGGAAACATCACTGTTCTGATAGAGACGTTCCCCAAGGTTAAAGGTGATAATGCATATCTCTATTTCCTCCAAAGCTGTACCATCTGAGTGCTGCTGCTGAAATGTTCCTAGCAAAATCTGAATTGCTAGAATGTTGGGGATGGGCATTCCCTGTAGTTTATCTCTGGATGTCTTTGGCACACCAATGGAGATAAAATATTTACAGACAGGGAACAGATATCATCTTTGGTAATACTGTGCCTTCGCTGGGCAACCAGGGTCCATCTGGAAGACTTGGAACTGAATTCTGAAACCTTGACAATCATGCAGTGTCACACTGCTTCAGTTAACTGACCCTTAGTGCAAAACTGGGAGCAAGTGACACTTCCTGAGAAATGGCAGCTGTTGCTCATGGCTTTTATGCATTCATCCTTGCTGGCTTTTTCTAAGATAGTTTTCTGCTGGCACTGGGTCCAGAGGTCCATCCTGGGGGTCGGTTGTAATAGGAAAATAAACTATGCTAGGACTCTTCCTTGTAATGAATTTCTTAGTCCATTTGTAAGCTGTAGCGTCTGACAGTAAGAAGCACCGTTGGTCAGCAGAGCTGCAAGATGTGAAACTCCTCACCCATTATACTGAGAAATGGTATCAAATGTATTGAGCTCCCTGGCCAGCTTGGAAGTCTGAGGACTTGGGTATCTTACTTTCTTTGGCAGTGAAGCTAGTGAGAATTCAAGGTGTGAACTGCATGAGTCTTCATGGTCCTCGGGGATGATGAACCCATGTGAGTCCAGGGTGGTCTGATTGACTACTGAAAAGGTGAGGTCAATTCAGCCAGGACTCAGATTTGCAGAGGTGGTATCAAATTGCTAATTATCAAAGGATGTGAACAGACCCTCCTCAGAAGAAGACATGTGGCCAAAAAACATATGAAAAATCACTGATCATTAGAGAAATGCAAATCAAAGCCATACTGAGATACCATCTTATGCCAGTCAGTGGTGATTATTAAAAAGTCAGGAAAGAATAGATGCTGGTGAGGCTGTGGAGAAATAGGCTTTTACACTGTTGGTGGGAGTGTAAATTAGTTCAACCATTGTGGAAGACAGTGTGGTGATTCCTTAAGGATCTAGAACCAGAAATGCCATTTGATCCAGCAATCCCATTACTGAGTATATGGCCAAAGGATTATAAATCATTCTATAAAGACACATGCACATTTATGTTTATTGCAGCACTATTTACAGCAGCAAAGACTTGGAACCAACCCAAATGCCCATCAATTATAGACTGGATAAAGCAAATGTGCACATATACATTCAGGAGCTGGTTTTTTGAAAAAATCAACAAAATTGATACAACACTAGCAAGACTAGTAAGAAAAGAGAGAAGAATCAAATAGACGCAATAAAAAATGGTAAAGTGGATATCACCGATCCCACAGAAATACAAACTACCATCAGAAAATACTATAAACACCTCTACGCAAATAAACTAGAAAATCTAGAAGAAATGGACAA
Source organism: Hylobates moloch (assembly GCF_009828535.3). Lineage (NCBI taxonomy): Eukaryota > Metazoa > Chordata > Mammalia > Primates > Hylobatidae > Hylobates > Hylobates moloch. Next base: position 75,223,039 of record NW_026652292.1, on the reverse strand, counting down.
ATTTCTCAAAACATACACCCTCTCAAGACTAAACCAGGAAGAAGTTGAATCCCTGAACAGACCAATAACAGGCTCTGAAATTGAGGCAATAATTAATAGCCTACCAACCAAGAAAGGTCCAGGACCAGATGGATTCACAGCTGAATTCTACCAGAGGTACAAAGAGAAGCTGGTACCATTCCTTCTGAAACTACTCTATCAAATAGAAAAAGAGGGAATCCTCCCTAACTCATTTTATGAGGCCAGCATCATCCTGATACCAAAGTCTGGCAGAGACACAAGAAAAAAAGAATTTTAGACCAATATCCCTGATGAACATCGATGCAAAAATCCTCAATAAAATACTGGCAAACTGAATCCAGCAGCACATCAAAAAGCTTATCCACCATGATTCAAGTGGGCTTCATCCCTGGGATGCAAGGCTGGTTCAACATATGAAAATCAATAAACATAATCCAGCATATAAACAGAACCAAAGACAAAAACCACATGATTATCTCAATAGATGCAGAAAAGGCCTTTGACAAAATTCAACTGCCCTTCATGCTAAAAAATCTCAATAAATTCAGTATTGATGGGATGTATCTCAAAATAATAAGAGCTATTTATGACAGACCCACAGCCAATATCATACTGAATGGGCAAAGACTGGAAGCATTCCCTTTGAAAACTGGCACAAGACAGGGATGCCCTCTCACCACTCCTATTCAACATAGTGTTGGAAGTTCTGGCCAGGGCAATCAGGCAAGAGAAAGAAATAAAGGGTATTCAATTAGGAAAAGAAGTCAAATTGTCCCTGTTTGCAGATGCCATGATAGTATATTTAGAAAACCCCATCGTCTCAGCCCCAAATCTCCTTAAGCTGATAAACAACTTCAGCAAAGTCTCAGGATACAAAATCAATGTAAAAAAATCACAAGCATTCTTATACACCAGTAACAGCCAAGTCATGAGTGAACTCCCATTCACAATTGCTTCAAAGAGAATAAAATACCTAGGAATCCAACTTACAAGGGATGGGAAGGACCTCTTCAAGGAGAACTACAAACCACTGCTCAACAATATAAGAGGACACAAACAAACAGAAGAACATTCTATGCTCATGGATAGGAAGAATCAATATTGTGAAAATGGCCATATTGCCCAAGGTAATTTATAGATTCAGTGCCATCCCCGTCAAGCTGCCAATGACTTTCTTCATGGAATTGGAAAAAACTAAAGTTCATTTGGAACCAAAAAAGAGCCCGCATTGCCAAGTCAATCCTAAGCCAAAGGAACAAACCTGGAGGCATCACAATACCTGACTTCAAACTATACTACAAGGCTACAGTAACCAAAACAGCATGGTACTGGTACCAAAACAGATACAGACCAATGGAACAGAAAAGAGCCCTCAGAAATACCACACATCTACAACCATCTGATCTTTGACAAACCTGACAAAAACAAGAAATGGGGAAGGGATTCCCTATTTAACAAACGGTGCTGGGAAAACTGGCTAGCCATATGTAGAAAGATGAAACTGTATCTCTTCCTTACACCTTATACAAAAATCAATTCAAGATGTATTAAAGCTTAAATGTTAGGCCTAAAACCATAAAAACCCTAGAAGAAAACCTAGGCAATACCATTCAGGACATAGGCGTGGGCAAGGACTTCATGTCTAAAACACTAAAAGCAATGGCAACAAAAGCCAAAATTGAGAAATGGGATCTAATTAAAGAGTTTCTTCACAGCAAAAGAAACTACCATCAGTGAACAGGCAACCTACAGAATGGGAGAAAATTTTTGCAATCTACTCATCTGACAAGGGGCTAATATCCAGAATCTACAAAGAACTTAAACAAATTTACAAGAAAAAAACAACCCCATCAAAAAGTGGGTGAAGGATAAGAACAGACACTTCTCAAAAGACATTTATGCAGCCAACAGACACATGAAAAAATGCTCATCATCACTGGCCATCAGAGAAATGCAAATCAAAACCACAATGGGATATCATCTCACACCAGTTAGAATGGTGATCATTAAAAAGTCAGGAAACAACAGGTGCTGGAGAGATGTGGGGAGTGTAAACTAGTTCAACCATTGTGGAAGATAGTGTGGTGATTCCTCAAGGATCTAGAACTAGAAATACCATTTGACCCAGCCATCCCATTATTGGGTATATACCCAAAGGATTATAAATCATGCTGCTATAAAGAAACATGCACATGTATGTTTATTGTGGCACTATTCACAATAGCAAAGACTTGGAACCAATCCAAATGTCCAATGATAGAGTGGATTAAGAAAATGTGGCACATATACACCATGGAATACTATGTAGCCATAAAAAAGGATGAGTTCATGTCCTTTGTAGGGACATGGATGAAGCTGGAAACCATCATTCTCAGCAAACTATCACAAGGACAGAAAACAAAACATCATGTTCTCACTCATAGGTGGGAATTGAACAATGAGCACACTTAGACACAGGAAGGGGAACATCACACACCAGGGCCTATCATGGGGTGAGGGGAGGGATAGCATTAGGAGATCTACCTAATGTAAATGACGAGTTAATGGGTGCAGCACACCAACATGGTACATGTATACATATGTAACAAACCTACATGTTGTGCACTTGTGCCCTAGAACTTTAATAAAGTGCATATATATACCATGGAATACTATGCAGCCATAAAATATGAGCTGTTATTTGCAGGCCCATGGGTAAAGCTGGAAGCCATCAGCCAACTAACACAGGAACAGAAAACCAAACACCACATGTTCTCATAAGTAGGAGTTGAACAATGAGAACACATGGACACAGGGAGGAGAACAACACACACCAGGGCCTGTCGGGGAGTGGGAGGAAAGGGGAGGGGAGAGCATTAAGACAAATACCTAATGTATATGGGGCTTAAAATCTAGATGACAGGTTGATAGGTGCAGCAAACCACCATGGCACATGTATACCTATGTAACCTGCACATTCTGCACATGTATCCCGGAACTTAATTTTTTTTAAAAAATTGCCAACTTTCTCTATGGGAACAGATTTTTGAACTTGTATTTTCATGTTTGTTGTGCTCATTTTTTTTCCTTCCTCAGACAACAGATCTGTAAGCCTGATAGAGCCAGGCTATACTCGATTAAAATATGCCCAGACTCAATTATGACAGCTCACCAATGAGCACTTCAACTTAGATGCTTCTAGTTTTTCTTGTTGTTGATGATTGATCGATCACTGCTGGTGTCTCATTAGTTGGCCAACAGAGCAGGTTAACCTCCTTCCCTTGCTAGTTTCCATCATTACTTGTCTCATGATCCTTAGTTATATTACTGGTGATTGGTCACCTTGCTGATGTGCCACACTGAGAAAGACACTTATTTTCTTGGCATAGGGTGGAAAGTCTTCCAGTAACAATGAACCAAGAAGGTTCCAGCCACCCTACTTTGTTCTATGAAATCATTCAGTACAAGACAAGAGTTATTTTTCTGTTTAAAGGTGAAGTAATGCAGGTTTGGGTTCCTTTAGCAGGAAGATTAGACCAAGGAGCTCATCTGCAGTCCCTATACATCAGCATCCCCAGATGGGTCTCCTGAAAGACTCAGAGTCAGGTGAGCAATGCTCAATACCTGGCTCAATGGAGGTCTCTCAGTTACTATGGGAAAAACCCTGGTTTAGAAGACACTCAACAGATTGTGTCACTTAAAGATTATAAAATCAGAGACAGTAGCCTGTCTGCCTAAAACACAGATTTCTGAAAATCCCTGACAGGAATCTGGGGGAATAGATCTGGGTTAGCCTCCGATAGAACATAGCTGTTCTTCCCAATTTCCTCCAGTCACAGGGAAGCTGAGGATTCAATGCTCAGATAACAGGAGTGCGCTGGGAGCAGATGTCATCTTGTTTTAGCTCATTCCATGAAACCACAGAGATATCTGAGTTCACACTCTGTGAATCTCTTGGCATATGACATTAGCTGTTGGTCCCCAACTTAGAACTCATAAGTCTTGAATATGGTCCATTCACTAAAAAGGGCTGTAGTAAAATATAATACCCCTTTGGTTCTGACCTCTCACTGCCTGTGTAGGTTGTTGAATGAGCACTTTATTGGCAGCTTAACCACTCAAGAGGACAAGTTCACACTAGTGATAAATGTCATTCTTGCTTGTCATGAGGAAGTAGCTGTTTTCTCTCACCTAGTTTTATCTTCTGTTAATTAGCATTGAAGGTACTTTTGGTGATATTACTACAATCTTAGACTGGATCCTCCACTAAATGCTATATGGAGAATTGTATGCTTTAATTTCCAGGTTAGTAGTCTGCTTGTTCTTGGAATTCTTCCTTGGATGATGCAGATAATGGTTAGCCTTACATGAGGCTAATGTGAACCTTCTTCTCCCAGAAATCATAAGGATCATCTACATTGGAAGACCCAAGTTTATTGCAGATGTTGGTGCTATGGTGGAGATCCAAGAATATTGTCAGGATCTGGAGAGATTGGGGGATCTTCAAGTTTTAAAAGTCCAGGTTTTGTAGTCGCTGATACTTTTAGATACGTTGTTATAGCAAACTGTCTTTGTATATTTATAAATCTTACAATGCTTGTAGGCCTGTTACTTTCCCTTAGTTTACAGAGCCTTGATCCGCAAAGGATAGTACATCAGGATCATACCCTGTAACACTTGTGCCTCTTGCAAAATGGCTAAAAATGTCAGCTTGACACTTTTTGAAATACTGCAAATGGAAAGGGTGAGTGTGGTCTGGAGTGTCCAGGTGAGGACCTAGAATGATGTGACAAAGGAAGTTTTCGTATCTTGAAAAGCCTGTGTTCCAGAGAGTTATGATGCAGGAGTGGGAACAGACGAACATAATTGTATCCTCTCCAGACCCTTGACCTGAAACTCAGAATATTTGGGGGCTAAGAAGGTACTGATACTGGTTCCAGGGGAGGGAGCAAGGCTTTGTATGCTGCTGTATGAAAACTGTCTACTCTAGAAGGTTTATACTTTTTTTTTCTTTACGTGTGTCCTGAGGGGGTATAGCTTGTTCCTTACTGATGCATGGCCAGATGCATGCTACTTGATGTGGATCTATTGTTGAATTCTTAAATCTATTGAACCAAGGATGCTTCCTTGGTTCTACTAGCTGCGTCAGCAGCCTTGCAAGGTATTTGTGGGGGGAATGAAGGAATGGGTGCGTACAGACTTATCTGGGGGTTCTATCTCTGTTTCGATAGAGTCACCTCAGCGTCTTTGCATCTCAACCGCTCTAATTCTGTGGTTGAGGCACAGGTCATCATGGGTGTTAAAACTACAGCAATGACCACTACACTGGGGGAAAAACTTGAAGGAGGGACATTGCCTCTCTCTCCTTCATAGCTCTCTGCTTATGGTTACCCGGTGTTACTGGGCACTGCCTGACATCTCCGCTGAGCCATGGTGAATTTCTTTGGCTTGACTCCTGGTGAAACTCCTCAGGGTGTTTGTTTCCATTTCAGGCCTTGTTCAGCTCGTGGTTCTCAGAATAGGGGATTTGATTTAGTGTTCTGGAAATTTGGCAATTACCATGAATGAGGCTGTCTGCTTCTAGCCTGAGTTATCCTTCAAATCTGAAAATGTGTCAATGAAATGCAGCCTACTGCAACAATTTCTGAGTTGTTTTTCTTAGGGGATGTCTAGAATAATTTGCAACTTTTCTGTATAAAGGAAGAGAAGAGGCTTTGGCCAATACTGGTGCTGGAAGGATTAAATTACAGAATCACTGTTACAAAGTTAACCTGTAAACATTCCATATCTTCTAGAGGAAAGTTTGCTAAGCTGTCTTTCAGGTATTAACAAAAATAACTTTGGAATGTAAATTAATGAACAGAGCTTATTATGTCATTGTAATTTCAATTAGAAATGCAAAAATGTGCCTCAATTTATCTGTGACATAAGTAATCTGGCACTTACATCTTGACCATGCCAGTGAAAGAAGAGTTAAGGGTCCTCTCCTTTTCAATATGAAGGGAAATTATGGTGTTTTGGTTTGGACTTCTAAATTCCAAACCCAAGTGCTATATGTCTGAGGTAGATGATACTGTGGAAGTGATTCTAGAAACCCGGAGCATGAAATGGTGAGAGACAGGGTGAGGACAGCAGCCAGAGGTGGGCAGAACACTGAGCTGATCACAGCTAGGCTGCGTGTGGCTCAGTTCCTCTGGGTATGCTTGACAGAACCACATCAAATGCATCTCGGAATGCCCTAGCTGGAAACAGGTGGTTCCATGACTCATTCTCCAACTTGGTCCATCCTGATGATGATTAATCTCTACACACTGAAATGTCCCCTTGTGCCCAAGGCCGAGCTGCCTTGGTTGAATCTGGAGAAAGCTCTAGGGCCCTCACCTTGAGGAAGGGTCATAGGAAAGTTTTCTGGTGGGATAGGACTGCAAACCTGATGCCATTCTGTACAGCTGTGCAGATAACGTGGAGGTCACAAAGATGTCACTGAGCTCCCCAGCCTCTGCCGCACCTGCCTACACATTCCAAAAGATTCCCAATACTCCTGGGTTTTCCTTTAAGTAGGAAAGGGACAAAATTAGTCCTTCCACAGTATGACTGTTCATGTTACATAGCTGAAGACTGACATCCATCCTCTTGTGAAGGGTTGTTACCTTGTGTCAAGCCCTGTGGATTGTAATAAAGGCTGGCTTTGGGATGTGACGTCTTTAGAAACACCCAAGACCGCATCAAAGCAAAGAGGTGTGTTTGGAACTATGGTCCTGCATTCACTGCAGTGTCTAACCTTTGGTCCAGGTTTTTTAGACACAAAGGTCAAGGTAGTTTTAGATGGAACAAGGAGAGGGATTCCAAGGCTACTTTTCTTTCACTTTCCAGCAAGTATTTACTGGTTTTATGTAATCTGCATTCTGCCAAACCCTCTTAGTCATAGCCAGGATGTCCCTTGTCTGCCTGATACTCTTGCTGCTTATGTTTTGTCAGGGGTTCTTCCCTTCCCTGGGTATCTGACATGGTCCAAGTGAGGTTCTCACCCTCTGGATGTTGTGGAAGAGGCTTTAGTTCTGATTTCCCTCTAGGTATGTCTGCAGGGTGTGGTTACAAGGGCAGTGTTGATGTGAGCCTGGCCTCACAGATCTCCACCCAAGACTCACATGGGTTGTCAAATCTCTGGTTCTTCCCTAAGTTACCACAGGGTCATCTCTCAGGGGCTGTCTTCAAGGTAAGTAGATAGAGTCCCTTAAAGTGGCAGATCCTTCAGGTGATAGTGGTTTTCATCTTTTGATTTTCCATTGGTTGTGGTTGTTCGAGAATGAGGACAGATGTGTTCGATTCACAAGTACAGGGTAGGGATTTAACCCTGAGCCCAAATTCCTTGAAGTCCTGGTGTCCCTCCACCCTGCTCTGAAGGGCCCCTAGGAAGAATGTGGTTGAGAAATTGAAATGCAAACGCTTATCCCTTTCGATTACCTTGCCATTTTTTTCTGCAATTACAGAGGCAGTAGGAATGCCAATCATTAGGAAAAGTGCTTTTTATCTTCCATGTTATAGTCATCCTTCTCCCTGAATGCTGAGGTTCAAAGATCCTCTCGCCTGACCCTGGGTTCCTCCCTGGTTGACCCATAGTCAGACCCCTCATGGAGTCTCTCACTGGAATCCCCCCAGCCATAGGATGTCTGCAGCAGCTCTGAGTGGCTCCCATGCATCCCATGCATGTATCAGGCAACGTTCTCAGGTACTGGCCTGTGCGGCTGTGACTCTGATGGCTATGACTGATATGTTCCTGTAAGAGAGCACCACTGAGTCCAACCAGGCAATTGCTTTCCTGCAGTGTCTAATTTATGCCTGCTCTGCTGGGCTTGAAGTTTTATCTAGGCTGAGAAATATCTGAGCCAGCACACTAAAGGACACTGACAGAATCGGCTATCATATGCTTCCTTGTGTGAAGTTACCATAATACAACGGATAGATAATAAAATACCTTGTCTATTCAGTCACCAGAAGAAACGTTGTGATCTCATAAGATCCAGGTGAGGTCTGGGGTTGAGGCTGATGGAGCTTCCTTAGAGTCCTCAAAGTTGCCCAGTGTCCAGTGAGCAGCTCTGCAGTAACAGGTACTTCTTTGGATTTCATCCTGAACATTCTTCTGCCTTCAGGCTGCTTCATCCAAGCAGGTTAATTCCACAGCTGGAGCAAGGAGAGTTCTCAGCAGCCCAGATTCGGATACCGGGTCTTCTCCAGGGACAACTCGGTTCAGGCTGCCTGCACTGTGGCGCCTGTATCCAACCCACCCTCCTGCCCAAAATTCTGTCAGATCAGGGGAAAGTTTTGGAATGTGTAAAGAACTGAAAACCAAACTTTGCCTTTCTGGCTAGCAAAAAGAATGACTGCTTGGTCAGTTTTAGTAGGGCTGGTAAACTGGCCCTATTCCTCCAGCATGAGCTCTGCTTGCAGGGGCATCCAAAGTTAAGGAGCTCTAAGGGCATGCGATGTCACCTGGCTACTTCATAGTCCCTAGAGAGGAAGATACTCCTCCCTCGTGCCTGGAAACTGAAGTATTCTGTTCAGTATATGCCTCACATCTGCATAGAGCTCTTCTGTGACTGTCTTCTCTGGAATGTTCAGCAGAGCCTGAATTCTATTGAATCAGTGTTTACCTTGAAGTGAGTAGGGAGTTTCCTGTGATGACAGATTTAAATCTGCTGTGGCAGTTCCTCAAGGCAGTAGTAGGAGTAATATTTTAGAAACTAACCCAGAGGAGATAGGACTTAAATGCAGAATACATGGTTCTAGAAGCTTGAGCTTTGCTTTTCTGGTGCCTTGATATCCACAGAAGCTTGTTGTCTCAGGGAGTCTGAAGATGGTGCTCATCAAGGCAGCATAAGCACAGTCTCTTTGGGGAAGGAAAAGCTCAGTAGTCTCTGATCCAAGGGGGCCTGATTTGAAATTATTCTCATCCCTGTGTTGTCTAAAAGCTAGGGCTGCCTGGCTCCTTGAGGTGCAAGCATCAGCCAGATTTGTCTTCTGTGATCTGAAAGCAACTGCTGTTTTGTGTTCTCCAAGTCTGCAACCCTTTTAAACATTTACTTGCACATAGCTTTTTTGAGAGGAGGTGATTGAGGCAGCCATATAATATAAAGGGAGAGTGGAGAGGTTTAGTGTTTGTGAGAAAGACTTGCTGGTTACCAGTCCTCAGTGAGAAAGGGTCTGCCTCTCCCGGTGCTACACTGACCTGCAGCTCATGAAGAGCAGGGACCTCGTGGTCCACCCTGAAATGTGATCATCTCCTAGTCCTAGCCTCTCTGGGGTGGAAATGAGAATCCTTCCTGCTGTTTTAGTCCATTTGGTTGTCAAGACAGGGTGACAGTTTGAGAAATGCTACCATTTTTTATATTGTCTGGAATAACAGGTTATCTTTTGACTGGTGGAATCTAGTGAAGTTATTCCAACCACAGAATTTTTTTTTTTGGGGGGGGGGGATGGTTTTTTAAATTATATATTGAGTTTCTTCCATAGAAAACCTAAATAATCAGAATCTATTTTTCTCCTGTAAAATGTAAGATGTATCCTTCATGACATTTATGCATGTTTATTTCAAATACAAAAGTACATAAATGCATTTACTATAATAAAACATGTCTACTGGGGTGCTAGGAGAATGACACTAATTTTATTGCCTTCAAATTTTTCCTGATGAGTTTTCTCAGGGAAGGATGAGTTATGGGTACTTAAATAGAATGGAAATATCCATGACTTATTCTGGTTACCTTCAAAGTAGGTTATAAAATAAGTATTCTGGACAAGACTTGCATCAACTTCCTATTTCTGTGTTAACAAATGAGCACCAAGTTACGTGCTTAAATTAGAGTGGTAGAGATCCAAAGATAGAAGTTGATTTCACTTAGACAAATAAAGGTGTAGTCATAGTTGGATCTTATCTGGCTTTCTAATGGACAGTCTGTTTCCTTGACTCTTCCCCACCTTTTAGCAGCCCTTGATTCTTGGCTTTTGGCTCTGTTTTTGGCTTCAGAAGCTGGGACATCCCATCAGCTTCAGAGATGCTCTGCATCTTGAAATCGGATTCTCATTCTGCTGCTTCCTCCATCTTCTGCTTTCTCAGTTGAATCACCTTTGGATGACAAAGGACCTCCTGTGTAATACAGGAATAGTTCTTCATCTTAGCTGATTAGTAAGGTTAATTCCATCTGTCCCCTGACTTCCCCCTTGTCATGGCCTAAAACATGTTCACAGCTTCTAGGACTAGAATATGAAAGTCTTAAGAGTTCATGAATTTGTGGCATTCAATGCCTTATTTGGAAATGGGCTGAGGAAGTACGAGGAGGAGGGATGTGGAACCGAGGACACAGAGAGAGCAGCCATTAGAGGGGGTAGGATTGAGTTCCTCCTTTGTGGAGGTGACTGAGGCTCAATCCTCCTGGGGACCTTTGAGCCAAGAATAATGCAACTCAGAATATCCTTCTGGGGTGATATTCTGGTCATTGACCATCAACCTTACTAGTCATTTTTCCCCTACCCCAAGGCATGAATTTTTTTGCTCAGCCAAAATATGGCTCTGCATAAAAGCAAGTGGACCTAGAGGATGAAAATATGGCTTGCGGTAGCCCAATCATTCAAGAAGCCAATGCCTGGGTCTCCCTCTCAGATGGACAGGCTCTTCCCTACTCCATCTTTCTGGGATGGGAGCTTTTTCCCTCTGCTGGAAAAGATTTTCTTTCTGAGCTGGAAGAGATTCTTTACACACCCCTGCATTTCATTTACCCTTACCATCTCTCCCTCCCACAGGATAAGAAAAAGCTGAGGATAAAAAAATCAACTCATTCTTTAAATATAACAGAAGTTCATTTAAGTTTCGTTCTTTCTCTCACACAAAGGGAGATTGTGTCTTTAAAGATCTAAAATTGGTGTTCCTTTGAATGTCAGATCTCTCATGTCATGAGTTCAATTGTAGAGGGAATGTACAAATCTCATTCCTTCCAGGGGATGTAGTAGAAGTTAGGGTGTGTTAGTACTCCATGTACATGTGAGTACTATACGTCAACCATTGCTTTTTTATTGCTGTATGCCATCTCTTGCTGTAGCTTTCTAAAATTTTTTATTATACTTTAAGTTCTGGGGTACATGTGCAGAACATGCAGTTTTGTTACATAGGTATACACGTGCCATGGTGGTTTGCTGCACCCATCAACTTGTCACCTGTATTAGGTATTTCTCCTAATGCTAGCCCCACCCCCTGACAGGCCCCAGTGTGTGATGTTCCCCTCCCTGTGTCCATGTGTTCTCATTGTTCAGCTCCCACTTATGAGTGAGAACGTGCAGTGTTTGGTTTTCTGTTCTTGTGTTAGTTTGCTGAGAATGATGGTTTTCAGCTTCATCCATATCCCTACAGAGGACATATAGTTTTGTTACAATATTCTTTCTGTTTTTTGAGCTTTTATGGACACTGTCATTTGTTCTTGAGCAAATGGTGCTTTCTGTTGAAGAATTTATTCCTTTCTCTAACACTCCATGTCTTTTCTGCTGACTTGAATTCTAGTAACTCTAGCCAGTGTGACTGCCTTTCGATTAAAGTTCTTAGGATTGAATGAGAAGAAAAGAAGAATGAGATTGTCGAAAACATTTCTCCTATGTGCAGTCACTAACAGGACTAACGCATGTGCCTGGGTCAACCAGACACAGAATATTTACCTGTTTTGATTTCATATTCTTACATTCTTTTGCCAATGTCCTCACTATATCTTTGAGGACATCAACCCGAGCTCATTCACCTCTGGTGAAAGCTGCTGCCCAAGGGTATTTGGCTTTGACATTGCCCACTTTCTTGTATAGTGTTTGGCTCTCATTATCCCAGCTGGACACAGCCTGGGTTATCGTTCGAGCCTTCTCTACCTGACTCTCCTATTCCGTTTGTTCCAACAGAAGTCCTTCCTAAGCCAAAGTATTTGGAATGGTCCAGGTAAAGTGTTGCTCAACCTTACTGCTCTGGGTGTCATTGCCTCTATTTTTTTTTTTTTTTTTTTTTGAGACGGAGTCTCGCTCTGTCCCCCAGGCTGGAGTGCAGTGGCGCAGTCTCGGCTCACTGCAAGCTCCGCCTTCCGGGTTCACGCCATTCTCCTGCCTCAGCCTCTCCGAGTAGCTGGGACTACAGGCGCCCGTCACCACACCCGGCTAAGTTTTTTTTGTATTTTTCAGTAGAGACGGGGTTTCACCGTGGTTTCGATCTCCTGACCTCGTGATCCGCCCGCCTCGGCCTCCCAAAGTGCTGGGATTACAAGCGTGAGCCACCGCGCCCGGCCCATTGCCTCTATTTTTACCTTCAAGGAAACACCACTGGATATAGATTATTTGGGCAGTATTTATGGGGGTCTGGGCTGTCATGGTTCTTCTGAGCACCCACACCCATGGGTCTCAAGTGGTCAATCTTCTCTGCATTGGGTTCCTTTTGTTATAATCAACAGTTTAAGGAATCAGCATCCTCACTGCTGTGCAGGGCTGGCCCTCTGGTAGATCCTATTTCTGATAGACAAACCGTGTTCCCCTCTGCCCTAGTGGCCTCTTAGGCTCAGCTCCATACATGGTTGCCTAGAGGTCAAGACCCAGGTGCTTTGTCTTTGTGGAATCACACTGATTTTCATTGTTGGAGTGAGTTGCATGGTGAAACTGAGGAGTTGATCCACTAGGAAAACTTGCTCAATACTGTATGTTATAAGAATAAGGTCTGTAGCCTTCTGACAAGTCACACTGCAGGTGGGTATGACAGGTATCCTATTTCATTCTTTCCTGTCTTGGTGGCTTCCTCTGGTGCTGCCTAAGGTTTGAGTTCTGTTTGGGGTTTATTCTCTAAGTTTTCACATTGTAGTTCTTCTGCGTTCAGGGTCTCCCTAGAACTGAAAAGAAGCTAGATATGAGCATGTCCTGACCCTGTGAGCTGTCTAGCAGGATTCCAGATTTACTAGATGGGAATTCAACACTGGATATTTCAAGTCTGTGTTCAGTCCTCACGAAAGCCAATTGTCTTAATGTCCCAAATTTTCCATGGAATCTGGATTAAAATTTGCATTCTATTAGACACAATATTTTAGTTTTGAGAATTATCTAATGTAGAGATTAACTTTTCTGTTACCTAGTTCTATTCCCTATGATGTCTTCTGTGACTAGGATTATGGGATGTGCTCTCTGAGCAGGGTCCACAGACATTCGAACCGCTTATCCAGGGCCATGGAACGTACCTTAAATTCACACGCTAAGATTCTTATGCTTTTCCTTTCCATGCATTCAGGGAACTCAGGAGGATGGAAATAGTTGACTGACTAAAATGAACGTTTTATCTCTTTGCCCTTTAAGATTTTGACTTTTCCTAATGCTTTCAGGTATTAGGAAATCTTCATTTGATATCTAACCACACTTTTTGTCCCATATATTGTTACCCACTACTATGTTACATGCTGACTTATTTGTTTTGGTTTCATATCCTTACATTGTCTTGCTAATGTTCTCACTATATTTTTGAGGACATCACATATTTAATATTATTTGATACTTGTCTTCAATTAGCATAGCTTCAGTTTTCTTAGATTGTTCCCCTGATGTGACATTCTGCATTGTATGAGTTCATGCTGTGGCTATTCTACCTTAAGCATAAATATGTATGGTCGACACTTGAGAAATATTTCAGTATTTGAAATATTTTTACAGGTGGCATCTACCTCAGCTGAAGAACTTTTGTATTTAACTAGATTTGCTCTTATAGCTATGATGTCTTAGGCACTGGTCCTTAAATTTTCTCCATATAAGAAGTTTAAATGTTGAAGTTAAAGTTGAACTTCCCCTGTAGGTTTTTCTTATAGATGTACTTGGCACCAACAGAAATATGATTTATCAGAAGGCTGGGATTCTGTGCTTACTATGGGTGACATGGTACTTCTTGATATCCAGTGCCCACCTGGGATTTACTGACCTTCTGCCCAAAGCCAGAGCAAGAGATTTTGTGGGATTGAAAAGCAGCTGTTGGTTATGCTTTCTAGACATTAGTCTTCTTTGCTTTATTTTTGGAGATGTTCAAATAATCTTTGGAGACTGAGTTTTGTTTCTATGTACCAACCTATATATCAAAGGGGAATCCCCTCTCAAGCTCAACCACTCCTTTAGCAATAAGTCTAAATGACTTACCATGTCTTGCCCTTCTGTAGCTACCTTCTGTCACCTATGGTTGTACTCATAACTCTGATTTTGAAAAACATTGCCATCATGACCCTTGTCCTTGTTAGGAATTTCCATCAGTGTATGGAGAATGTCAACTCTAGATGTGGGTTGGTGGCCATGAGAAGCTGTGTGTTTATAGGATTCTTTTTTTTAAAGAAATGGTGATAGAATTGACTAGGAGTCAGTAAATTGTCTTTGCAGGAAATGTGAAAAGTCTGTGTAAAGTCTGTCCTCTTCCATATAAGCCAACAATCCTGCCCTGAAGAAATGAGGGTTATATCTCTCATCCCTACTAAAAGTTAGTAATACTCATATTAGACACTGATAGACCTTAATACTGACATGTCTAATTAAGGGATGCACAGGAATGTCGTGTGTTCTGCAGTGGATTTCTCCTTCAGCTGCTTTGCTGCTGATCTTCCCTGTGCTGCCTGATCCAGGAGAGTCTACAGTGGTAGCTGATCTAGGAAGCATGCTGTAGAGATAAGCCATAATTATAAGCCAGCATTCCAGTGATAATTCTCCTGGGAGATTGTTTCTGAGGTCTTGGAGCCTTGATGTTACTGGTGGAAAACGACAGTAGAGTCAACCTTTGGTTTCCATGGGGGACTGGTTCCAGGATTACAGGCTGATATCAAATCAGTGTATGCTCTAGTCCCTTACGTAAAGTGTCATAATATTTGTGTATAATCTATGCATATCCTGTTGTATACTTAAACTCATCTCGATATTATAATACCTGCTAAATGTAAATGCTATGTATGTAGTTGTTATACTGTAGTATTTAGGAAATGACAAGGAAAAACGTTTGCATGTGGTCAGTACAGATGTAACTATCCAAGGTCTGACTCCATAGTACGTATTAGCACCAACATAGCATTTTCTTTAACACTTAGACTGCTTTTATTTAGTGACCTGGGTGTGTGTGTTAAAACTCACCAAAACTTCTGTTGCATCATGATGATGATGAATGTTGTATGATGCCTACAGTCGCCATGTTTTGTGGTGAAGTGATGTATGGCACTGTAGTAAGCCATAAGACAGTAGTTTAACTGGAACTCTAACATGACAGGGACCATCTATATCTGAAGAAACAGGTTCCAATTGCAGATGCTGATGGTTTATATGAGGCTTGATAGTACTGTCCATTTGCATGAAATATCTTTTTCCATCCCTTTAAGTTTATGTGAGTCCTTATGTGTTAGTTCACCAAGTATCTTGCCTTCAAGAGACTCACCTATCTATTGTCATTCTGTATCTCTTAAGTGAATCATTTAGATCATTTACATTCAATGTTTTGAGATGTGAGGTACTATTCTATTCATCACGCTAGTTGTTGCCTGAATACTTTGTTTTTTCATTGTGTTACTGTTTTATAGGCTCTGAGATGTGTGCTTTAAAAAGGTTCTGTTCCAGTGTATTTCAAGGTTTTGTTTCAAGATTTAGACCTCCTATAGCAGTTCAATTTAGCTGGCTTGGTGTTGGCGAATTCTCTCAGCATTTGTTTGTCTGAAAAAGACTTTACCTCGTCATTTAGCATTAGGTATATCTCCTAATGCTGTCCCCGCCCCCCCCCCCACCCCCCACCCCACAACAGTACCCGGAATGTGATGTTCCCCTTCCTGTGTCCATGAGTTCTCATTGTTCAATTCCCACCTATGAGTGAGAACATGCAGTGTTTGGTTTTTTGTCCTTGCGATAGTTTACTGAGAATGATGTTTTCCAGTTTCATCCATGTCCCTACAAAGGACACGAACTCATCATTTTTTATGGCTGCATAGTATTCCATGGTGTATATGTGCCACATTTTCTTAATCCAGTCTATTGTTGTTGGACATTTGGGTTGGTTCCAGGTCTTTGCTATTGTGAATAGTGCCGCAATAAACATACGTGTGCATGTGTCTTTATAGCAGCATGATTTATACTCCTTTGGGTATATACCCAGTAATGGGATGGCTGGGTCAAATGGTATTTCTAGTTCTAGATCCCTGAGGAATCGCCACACTGACTTCCACAATGGTTGAACTAGTTTACAGTCCCACCAACAGTGTAAAAGTGTTCCTATTTCTCCACATCCTCTCCAGCACCTGTTGTTTCCTGATTTTTTAATGGGTGCAGGAAATCAACATGGCACATGGATACATATGTAACAAACCTGCACATTGTGCACATGTACCCTAAAACCTAAAGTATAAAAAAAAAAAAAAAAAGACTTTACCTTTCATTTATGAAGCTTAGTTTTGCTGGATACAAAATTCTTTGCTAATAATTGTTTTAAGGATGCTAAAGATAAGACCCCAGTCTCTCTTAGCTTGTAGGGTTTCTGCTGAGAAATCTGTTAATCTGATAGGTTTTCTTTTATAGGTTACCTGATGCTTTTGCCTCACAGCTCTTAAGATTCTTTTGTCTTGACTTCAGATAGCCTGATGACTATGTGCCTAAGTAATGTTTTTGTGATGAATTTCCTGAGCATTCTTTGAGCTGCTTGTGTTTGGACATCTAGATCTCTAGCAAGGTCAGTGAACTTTCCCTTGATTGTTTCCTCATAAGTTTTCCAAACTTAGATTTCTCTTCTTCCTCAGGAACACCAATTATTCTTAGGTTGGTTGTTTAACATAATCCCAAGCTTCTTGGAGGCTTTCTTTTTTGCTTTTGTCAGATTGTGTTAGTTTGAAAGCCTTGTCTTCAAGCTCTGAAATTCTTTCTTCTACTTGTTCAATTCTGTTGTTGGAATTTCCCAGCATAATTTGCATTTAAGAGTGTCTTTCATTTCCAGAAGTTTTGGTTATTTATGCTATCTTTCTCCAGAGATTTTTTTGTCCATATCCTGTATTTTTAACATTTTTAAGTTTTCACCTTTCTCTGGTACCTCCCTGAGTAGCTTAATCAAGTTTCTGAATTTTTTTCTGACAAATCAGATTTTTTCTTTATTCAGATCCATTGCTGATGAGCTAGATGATCTTTTGGGGGTGTTAAAGAAATTTGCTTTGTCGTATTACCAGAATTGCTTTTCTGGTTCCTTCTCATTTGGGTAGACTTCTCCAGGGAAGATCCTGGGGCTCAAGGCTGCTGTTTGGATTATTTTGTCGCATGGGGTGCTCCCTTGATGTGATGCTCTTCCCTTTCCCCTAGGGGTGGGGCTTCCTGAGAGCCGAACTGCAGTGATTGTTATTGCTCTTCTGGGTCTAGCCACTCAGTGGAGCTACCAGGCTCTGGGCTGGTACTGAAGAGTGTCTGCAAAGAGCCCTGTGATGTGATCTGTCTTCAGGTCTCTCAGCCATGGATACCAGAACCTGCACCAGTAGAGGGAGGAAGCAGGGGGGTGAAATGGACTCTGTGGGAGTTCTTGGTGGTAGTTTTGTTGAGTGTGCTGGTTTTCTCGAATGCTGGTTATGCTAGCAGTGAAGTTGTCATGTGGACAGACTCAGAACCTCTGGTTAGCCAGGATGTTACAGGTGGTAAAATCAGCAATTTTCTCCTTTCTTGGAGTAGGATTGTGCTGAGTTGCTGTAATGGCTTGAGTTGGTTGGCCTCCAGCCAGGAGGTGGCACTTTCAAGAGAGCATTAGCTGTGGTAGTATAAGTAGTATAGGGGGAATACAAGCTTGCCCCTAAGGTTGCCTGGATAAGTGTTTGGGTTTCTCAGGTGATGGGCAGGGCCATAAGGCTCCCAAGAGCTTCTGTCTTAAGCTACCAGGGCAGGTAGAGAAAGACCATCAGCTGAGTGCAGGGTCAGGCATGTCTGAGCTCAGACTCTCCTTTGGCAGGACTTGCTGTGGCTGCTGTGGAGGATGGGGGTGTGGTTCTCAGGCTGATGGAGTTATGTTCATAGGGGGATTATGGCTACCTCTGCTGTGTCATACAGGTCACCAAGGAAGTGGGGGAAAGCTGTCAGTGACAAGCCTCACCCAGCCCCCATGCAGCCATCAACTCTAGTCTCACTCCAATTATGCCCCACCAATAGCACCAAGTTTATATCCAGGCCCCCCGGTGTACAGGGCAGAGATCTTGCGACAGGCTACAAGCCTCCCCACTGAGAAAGCAAGCAGGGCTTTCAGGCCCCACCCCTCCTCACCTTCCCAGGCTTCTGTGTCTGTATTGTTACAGGTAATGAGACAGGCATGAGCAGAGCAGGAGAGGCCTCTCCCACCCAATAGGAATGTCAGGTAATTGTTTGGCAATGATCACATCACCACTCTAAAAGTGATAAATTGGCAGCAGGTGCCAGGGAGAGGCCAGTTCCTGATGGTCCACACCTGTTGCACTAAAGTGTTAATTGAATGCAGGCACCAGGGAGAAGCAGATTCCCTGGCCTATTTATTAGGAGACAAAATGGTGGACTAGAACCTTCTGGGATGTGAGGTTCACGACTATGCCAAAGGTCATGTTGAGGTCTGGAGGGAGTAGGTGGATGAGCAGAAAGAACACTCAGGGCTGTAGGCAGGTGAAGGATTATTTTATTCAGTAGTAGCTCTCATCAACAGCTTTCTCACATTAGCTGTTTTACTCAGGTAACTTAAACTAGGTCTCTCATGAGCAGCTTTTCTTACACTGCCCACTTTTATCTTGGCTGTCTGCTCTGGCTCTGAGGTTCCTGCTGCCCCCATACCTGCAGCTGCATGGCTGCCTCTCCCTTGCCTTCAGGGTCAGCAGTTTAACTCTTTACCTCTTTGGGCAAGAGCAAGCCAAGCTGGGTCCTGGCTCCCTCCTGTCCATCTACAAGATGGTTCTCTCTCCATCTACAAGCTTTGGTTCTCTTTCTCTGGGGGTCAGTACTCCCACCATGCCAAGCCATGTTGAGCTGAGCCAAGCCCCCAAGGACCCCCTGTGCAGCATCAGCAGGACAGTTATACCTTCTACAGAAAATACTGGCTTAGAGCCAAGTATGAACTTACACAAACAGGTTATATAACAAGTGGAGATATGCGCTTGTGCACCAAGTTTGCTGAGTCATGCAGGCCTTGGATATCCACCTTGACTTACTCCTTGACCAAATCACAGCCATTACCTTACACAGGGGTATACCACTGGAAAAGGGAAGAAAGCCTCAAGTGGGCACACATACAACTTCTGAAACGCACTACGCATGCTCACAAGGGTAAGGAGGGCCCTGTGCATGCAGGCAGCCCACCCTAAGGGGAGAACCATGGGAAAGGGGCCAGCCTATAAAGTCCTAGGATCAAGGTTAAACACAGCACTTGACCTTCACGTGCCCACTTGGGTCTCTTCCAAATGAACTTTTTCTCTCCTGCTCTAAAGCCTTTTCAAACTGTCATTCCTGTTCTGAAAATTTTCCTCGGTCTCTTTCTGCCTATGCCCCTCAGTCAAATTCTTCTGAGGAGGCAAGAATTGAGGTTGCTGCAAACCCATACAGATTTGCCACTGGTAGCTCAGATAACTTCCATAGGTAAGAGTATCTGTACTTCCAATTTGCCACCTCCAGCCCCCTGATTCTGCCCAGGAAAATGTGTGTGCAAAGTTATCACAAAGTTCAGCTGGAAGTCTCCTTTTCCCTGCGGTCCTTCCCCAATTCTGCTGGTAGCCTTCCCCCAAGGAACCCTGTGAGATAAAGTCAGAAATGGCTTCCCTGGGGACCAGGAGTGCCCATAGGGCTCTTCCCACTGCTGCTTCTGTTTTTATATTTTGCTCGGCTCTATTTTAATTCTGGGTAAGGTTAAATCTTTCTCCCATGATCTGTATCTTCTGATTCTGCAGCGAGGGTGTGTGTTTGAAGGTGGACTTCCCCATTCACACTTTAGGCACTCAGTTTTTCAGTTGTCTGAGTTTGCAGTGAAGAGCCACTTCTTTCAAAGGGTCTGAATTCTTTTGGTTTTCCTGGTAGATTCTGCAATAGTTCTTGGAGCAAAAAAAGTTCATTATGTGAGTCTCCACACACTGTTTTTTTAAATAAGATTTGTTATATGCATCTTAGGCATTTTTAACCTATTTGTCACCTGTGCTTTTGTGTATACTTTTGGAGTACCTCAGAGAACTAATGTTCAAGAATGAAGTGGTACCAAAAGCAATTGTTTCAATACTCCAGGAAATCAAGCAACCCAGGTAATCGTTTAGGGAAGAATAAAAAGATATGTATTTTTCTACAAGTTATTGGGGTACAGGTGGTACTTGGTTTCATAAGTACTTTAGTTGTGATTTGTGAGTTTTGCTGCACCCATCACCCAAGCAGTATACACTGCACGATATTTGTAGTCTTTTATCCCTCATCCCTCTTCCACTTACCCCCCAAGTCCCCAGAGTCCATTGTATCATTCTTATGCCTTTGCATCCTCACAGCTTAGATCCACACACTCTTCTGTCAATCAAAGTGGGAGCTGCAAGTTAGGATCTTCAAATGTATGAGATTGAAGCTTTATAATTGAAGATGCTGTAATTAGAAACATTGCCATAGGAAGCTGTTTTGCATCATCAACCAAATCTTGCACTGGTCATTGGCATGTAGCTATCTCTTAGGTGACATGGAGGCTTCCTTCAGTCGAAGGATTTTCCTCCTGGATCATACCCTGCTAAACTTGCAACTATTGAGAAAATGCAAATATCAACTTGATATATGGAAGAGCTTTAAATAAAAAGCGTGACTGACTATGGCTTTTAGTGTGCAGGTTAGGATATGGAATCCAAGGATAGAAGGAAAATCTTTCATGTGTTTAAAAGCCTGTGATCCTAGAGAGGTATAAGTACTTGGGAAAGGCTAAGTTTAGACTATGTCTTTCCCCCTCTAGAGCCTTAACTTTAAGTTTAGGGAACTCAAGATTACGGAGGAACTGGCAGTGGTGTCTGGGGAGGGAGTGAGCAAGAATTACACACCGCTATGAGGAAGCTCAGCCCTCTGCACTGCACAAGATTTCTAATTTATTTCCCTTTATATTTGTTCGTGTTATAAGAGATGGGTAGGTAGCTTGTTCCTGATATGTGTGTAACTGGATACCTTCCTGTTGTAGATCTTGACTTGAGTTTATAAAATATTACCAAGGACCTTTTATTAGATGGACCTGCAGCCTTGCAGGGTGTCTCTTGGGTGAAGAAATGGGTGTGTGCAGCCCTATCTTAGAGTCCTCCCCTTAGTCTGAGGGACGCACTTCAATGGCCTTACATTTCTCCATCCCTAGAACTGTATGGTTGGCACAGTCTGTCAGGGATGACCACTGTGCTGGGACTTGACAATTTGAAGATGGATGTTGTTTGTCTCTTCTTCACAACTTCTTACCACTAGCCTTTGATAATGGGCACTGCCAGGTATCTGAGCCATAGTGAGTTTCTCTGGCTTGCCCCCGCATGACATGATGTAGCATACTGGCCATGTGTGGTTATTTATAGATGTGTCCTTCATGAGGAAGTTCTACCTTAAAGACTTGTTCAGTTGGTGAATCCCAGAATAGTGGGGGGTAAGTTGGATGTTGTCCTGAGACCTCGACAATCAACAAGAATGAGGCTGTGTCTGCTCCTACCCTGAGCTTTGTTTCAAATCTCAAAACATCCCAATGGAATGCAGCCTCCTGCAAAAACCTGGAAAGCAGTATTTTTTGTCTGAAAGAATTTATAGTTCATTAGTATAAAGATAGAGACAAAGAGACATTTGCCTGTGGTACTATTGGTGGGAGGTTTAAAATGATGAAAGCCTGTATATCCCATATCTACTTTTTGTGCAAGGTTTGCCAAGTTATTTTTTAGGTATTAGCACAAATAACATTGGAATGTAGATTAAGGGAACAAAACTTAGACACATATTAACTTGAATTAGACTATAACTTCAATTAGAGACTCTATGCCCCAACTTTTCTTCCCGATATGAGTAATTTTGCATTTTGATATTGGTCATTTGTGGTAATGAAAGAATAGTAGAGAGTTATGTTGAACTATGAAATGTAACTTGTATATCTTAGTTTGGATTCCCTGAACTTAGAATCTGAGCCCTATGCTTGGGTGTGTAACATTTTGGAAGTGGTACCAGGAAACCAGCAGCATGGAACAGTGAAAGATGGGGTGGGGACAGCAGCCTGGAGATGGGCAGAGCGTTGAGCAGGTCACTTCTGGGCTGTGTGTGGATGAGTCCCACTGGGAATACTTACAGGAAATATTTCAAAATCACCTTAAAATGTGCTTCCTAGGAAACGGTTTATTCTGGGATCCACTCAAACTCTGATAAACCCATTGGTTGAGGTTATTCTTCTGAAAAGCTGAGTTTCCTTTAGTGCCTGAGGCTGAACTGTCCCAGTAAAATTGAGAGAAAGCTCTATGACAGTAACCAAGTGATCACGGGAAAGGGTCTTGGTCAGGTGGGGCTGCAGGCATGGTTCTGTCCTCCCCAGCTATGCTGAAAACATCGAGTTGGCAGATGTTGAGCTCCGAGTCTCTGCCACACATGCCCACTTTCCAGAAGATTCCCAATGCTCCTGGAGACTCATTTTCACTGGAAAGGGATGGCCTCAGTCCTACTGCAGTAGTCATGTCCAAAGAGTTCCATAGCTGAAAGCCATGAAACATCCATTATCTTGTGATGGTCTTTAGCTTCTTTCAGCCCTGTGGATTCTAATGAAGGCTGCCCTGGGTTGTGATGTCTTCTGCTTTGAAGCAGACACACCTAGACCAGAGGGAAGAATGAAATTTGTTTGATACCATGGTCCTGCTGCATTCGTTGCAAAGCCTAGCCCTTGGTTAAGCCTGTTTGAGACACTAATGCCCAAACAAGGTGAGGGATTCCGAGGCTACTTTCCTTTCACTTTGTTGGCAGGTATCCATGGGTTGTATGTGATCCTCATCCTGCAAACTCCTCAAGGTCATAGCCAGGACATCCTTTAACTTGTCTGCATGATGTTCTTGTTCCCTATATGTCGCAAGTGGGCCCTTCCCATCAGAGTATTTGAGGTGATCCACGTGAAGTTGTTGTATTCCGAGTGTTGTAAAAGATATTTGATTTCACTCCAGACATATCCACAGGGTGATGTTCATGAGCAATACTTCAGCCTGGACTCTCATCTCAAGATTATACATCTGGGCTGTCTCATCTTTAGCTCTTCAATATGCTATGGGATAATCTGCTGGGATAGTCTTCAAGGTGGGACTTCTGATCAGTTTTGACAGAGGTAGAACCTTTAGCTGACAGCCTTCTTTGACCTGTTTATCTCTTTGGTTGTGGTTGCTCTGAGAATGAGAACACATAGGTGTCTGAACCACATGTAAAGGGCATGGAAGTGGCTGAGGCCAAATGCCTGAAGTCCTGACTACCCCCTACCCCTTGCTCTGATGGGCCCCTTGGAATGGGGTATTAGATTGAAATGCAAACATTCTGTCCTTTTTACTTCATCTTTTCTCTGATTATAGAAGCAATAGAAACACACATAGTTAGGAAAGCAGTACTTTGTATAACCTATGTTATAGCTGCTCTTCACCCCTGAATTCTGTGTCAGGATTCTCTGGTCTGCCCCTCGGTTCCTCCCAGATTCAGTCAAAGCCTTCATGGAGCCCATCCCACTGGAGGCTGCTACATACTCCCCACCCCCAACAGAGCATGAGCACACCAGCTGGGTGGTCGCTATGGTAGTTGGTATGTTCCTACAAAATAAGCACTGAGCGAGCCCTGTACCCAGCCCAACCTCTGGCCTTCCAATTGCATCAGGACTTGGCAAAGTACCTGTGCATGAAAAGCTGAAAACCAAACCCTTCCTTTATGACTAGATGAGAGAGAGCTGCCTTGTTAGTAGGGCTGGTCCACTGGCCCAATCCTTTTTGAGACCCTGCTTACCTGGGTATTGAAGAATAAGGAGTCCTTAGGAAATGCAGTTTTCCTCTTCCTACCTCTTAGACCACAGAAAGACATACCTCCCTGATGCCTGAGAAGTGAAGTTTCCTCAGTATTAACTATGCAACTTGTATCCTCATGGAATTCTTTCTCCTTCTGTCTCTTCCCCTTGGATTGTTCAGCAGGTCATGGACTTTCTTGAGTCACTTGTTCACCAGCAAGTAATTCCTCATGATGGCAGATTTAAATCCCCTGGCAGTTTCTCAAGTCAGTGATAGGTGGCAGAACCTTAAACTCACCTAGAGGAGGTGAAGGGCTAAATGCAGAACTCTTGGTGCTGGAGGATTCTGCCTTTCTCTTTTGGTGCCTTTGGTAACATCTAAATGTTGTCCCAGAAAATCTAGAGACAGCATTGATTATGGTGGCAATAGTACCACCACCACTGGGCAGAAAGGGCTCAGCTGTCTCCCATCAAAGGGACAGGTTTCTGAAATCATTCCCATCCCCTGGTGTTGGTAGTGCTGGGCTTGACAGGCCCCTGGGATGCAAGTGTGAGCCAGGGTTCTCTTCTGTGATGTGGAAACAGTTGCTGGTCTTGATTTCCAAGACCCTTTCACATTTGTGTCACTTTTCTGTGAAGTGCTTCAAAAAGCCTGAAATGCAGATACCATGAAAAGAGGGTGGAGAAAGTTGAGAGCTCTTTGAGACAAAGCTTACTGTAGTGGGTATTCGGTGACTTGGGAGCTGTACCAACCTACACCTCATGAAAAGTGGGAGTCTTGTGCTCCACTGTAAGGTGGGAGTCTCTAGGATGGAGAATTTGAGAATGCACTCAGTTGTCTAAGTAAATCCATTTAGTTGATTGGACTGTCATTTTTAAAAATGTCTGGTTTTTATGTTTGGAATAATTTGTACATGGTTGGTATATTTCTACTTTGGTGGTAAAATCCAGTGTGAAAGTTATCTGGGCCCATAAAATACTTGGAGGGAAGATACTTTGTTGTCTTAGTTTCCTTCATAGAAAATTGAAAATATCCTATTACATATTTTAATCTACCTCAAGGCATTTGTGCCTATATATTCAACACAATTTAAATGAGCATTGTCTATAGTATTTCTAAATCTCAATGCTGGGATGCTAAGAAGATATGTGGCCATTTTTATTGCATTTATTTTATTCTGGATTAGGGTTTCTAGATATGGGATAGTTCTGAAGACTCCTACTTGAAATACAAGGCAAGCAATGTGATTTATACTGTATTTCCCCTAAATGTTCAAACTGAAACAAGAATTTTGGATGAGTACCATTTTCTAAGATGCTGTGATAAGTGAGCAATGAGTTTAAAACTTTTATAGTTCTAAAGAAGTGAGAAGTTTGAAATGGGATCACTTCGAGAAAAGGTGTTGGCAGTGTTTTTTTTGGTGGGGGGAGGGCTGCTGTACTGGACACTTTGCTCCCTCTTTTTTATTTTTTATTTTTATTTTTCGAGATGGAGTCTCACTCTGTCGTCCAGTGCAGTGGTGCAATCTCGGCTCACTGCAAGCTCCGCCTCCCAGGTTCACGCCATTCTCCTGGCTCAGCCTCCCGAGTAGCTGGGACTACAGGTGCCTGCTACCATGCCTGGCAAATTTTTTTGTATTTTTTTAGTGGAGATGGGGTTTCACCATGTTAGCCAGGATGGTCTCGATCTCCTGACCTCGTGATCTGCCCGTCTCGGCCTCCCAAAGTTCTGGATTACAGGCGTGAGCCACCGTGCCTGGCTGTTCCTTCTCTTTAGCCACCTTTAGAGACCCCTGCATTCCTTGACTTGTGGCTCTTTCTGCAACCTTTAGTGTGGGGACCCTCCTCAGCCTCAGAGATGGGGGACCGCAGAGTTAGCAATTGTATTTGTTCATTTTCATGCTGCTGATAAACATACCCAAGACTAATCACTGGGAACTATGAGGATTCTAAGATACAATTCCTGAAGTTACAGGATTCTTCTGATAGGTGACCTTGGCAAGAACCCTGCTACGGTCTTGTTGACCTTTCCTTAGACCTGCACTGCTGTGGTGGCCTTGAGAAAACAGGACTTACCTCTAACTAGAGAGAGTGTAAGTGACTAAGGCCCTTTGCTGCTGAGCTCTGAAATCTACCACAGCACTTATTCTAAAAGACATGGCTCACAGAAGCTGCTCCCAGATGAGCTCAGCAGAGCCACCAACACAGGCTTGATCTTAAGAGATGGAGACTCCTCTGATAGTGTGCAGGCTAATAAAGGTTTAGCGAGGCTGCCGGGGATCCCTCTGCAAAGTTAGCTGTCTAGGTTCCTTCACCCAACCTACCTTCCCTACCTTCCCTCTCTCCTCCTCTTGGTGTCAGGATTACACACAGTCTGAACACTCTCCTAGTCTGTTCCAGCCCCCCTCTTTTTACATAGGTATTCCCCCTAACAATTCTTACGTGTTCAGTTATAACATGGGCGTCTGGTTCTTGGAGTCCCTAGACAAACATGACTCAGTCTGAGATGCTTCTACTTGACCTGCCTTCACTCTCTTGAAAAACCAATAGTAGATACACAAAATATAAAAAGTAAAAAAATCAAAGCATACCACTAAAAAAAATCACAAGATGGCAAAAGAGGAAGAAAATCTACAAAACAACCAGAAGACAACTAATAAAATGGCAGCGACTCCTTATATACCAGTAATTACCTGGAATATAAATGGATTCAAGTCTAAAAAGGCAGTGGCTACATGTATTAAAAGTAAGACCCAACTATATGTTGCCTATAGGATTCACTTGTCCTGTAAGGACACAAAGACTGAAAGTGAGAGGATGGAAAAAGCTATTCCATGCAAATAGAAATGAGAGCCCAGGTATCGGACAAAATGATCAAGTCAAAAAAAAAAAAGGAAAATATTTATGTAATAAAGGGGTCAGGTTATACATACGCACTCAACTTCAGGACACTTAAATATAAATATTAATAGATCTAAACAGATACAGTAATACAGTAAGAAGAGATTTCGAAACTCACTTTCAATAATAGATATATCATCCAAAGAAAGAAAATATCAGACTTTGATAACTATGCTTTAGACCAAATGGACCTAACAGACATACAGAACACTTCATTAGCAGCAGATTGCACAGTTCGAGGGCACACAGAAGGTTCTCCATGATCACAAGTTAGGCAATAAGTCTTAACAAATTTAAGAAAATTGAAATCAAGTCTCTTCTGAGCACAATGGCATAAAACTGGAAATCAGGAATTTTCAGAAATTAAAACATGAAAATTAAACACGCTGCTGAACAACCAATGGGTCAATGAAGAAATCCAAAGGGAAATATTAATCTCGAGGTAAAAGGAACCAACCTATCAAAGCTTATGGGATGTAGCAAACTTACGGGGAGCAATTTTAAGAAGGAAGTTTATAGTAATAAGTGCCTAGATCAAACAAGGAGAAAGATCTCAAATGAACAATGTTTCACCTCAAAAAAAATAGAAAAACAATAAGCCCAAAGTTAGCAGAAGGAAATCAGCAGAACAGAGAAACAGATCAATGAAGATAAGAGTTGGTTCCTTTTTAAAAAGGTTAAAATTGGCAAATCTCAACTCAAAAAGAGGCACTACAATTGTGATACCACAGAAATACAAAGAATCATAAGATTACAAACAGTTACACTTCAACAAATTATATAACCTAGGAGAAAAAATAATCTCCTGGACACAACTCACCAAGATTGAATTGTAAAGAAATAGAAAAATTGAACAGACCAGTAGTGAGGAGATTGAATCAGTCTCCAATCAAAGAAAGCCTAGGACTAGATGGCTTCACTGCTGAATTCCAACAAACATTTAAAAAATTAATAGCAATAGCCTCCTTGAAATATTCAGGAAAATACTGGAGGAAATCTTTCCAAATTCATGAGGCTAGCACTACCCTGATACCAAGCCAAATGACAATGCTACAAGAAAGTTATAGTCCAATATCCCTGATGAACATAGATGCAAAAATTTTCAACAAAATACTAGCAATCCAAATTTAACAGAACATTAGAAAGCAGCATTCACCACGGTCCAGTGGGATTTATCCCAGGCCTTTCTGTTCTGGAGGCTGGAAGCTTGATCATTTTGCTAGCATGCTCAGGTTCTGGTGAGGCCCTGTTCAGGGTTGCAGACAGCTGACTTCACAGTAGCCTCACATGGCAGCAAGCTTTCATGTCTCTCATAAGAGCGCTAATCCTATTCACGACAGTCTGTCATGTTAGAGGTTAGAGTTTCAACATGTGGGGAAGGTACCCAAACATTTAGTCCAAAACAATATTCGTCCAGTGTGAGAAATTTCATTCCCAACTGTTGGGATTGAAGAAAGGACAGAATGTAAATATGATGAAAACTCTTGCCTGTCCTAGAGCAGTTCTGGTTAACAAGGCAGCCACCTAAAGGAAAGGAGAAACCCAGTTAGGGACTCAGTAAAAACTACTGACATTTATCTTTCAGGTTTTGGATTCAGCTATGATGCCTCAGTTAAATGAATCACACTTAACTGATTTATTTAAAGCCAGTTTTAATTTGGTTTTACTTCCCAGGCATCTGAAAGAACCCAAAAAATGCACTCATTTTTTCTAGCTTTATTGTTGGAAAACATTTTTCCACATAAGAATACCACACATTCATAGCGGTTATAAAGAGTTGTGTAACACACATCAAAGACATATACACTGCTAAATGAAACCAGGTTCTCAAACTTAAGCCAACTCATTAAGCAATGTGGAAGTGGTTAAGTCAGTTTCTAGCAGAAATATTTAATAGCACCAGAATCATGCAATAGAAGTTTTTGTACAATAACCAGATATAGTGCCCTTTGAGGTGGTGTAGGGGGAAGCATATAGCACTTGTCAATGTAGTTGTCTTGGTCTCCTTTCTGTCTATAAAATACTGTATGAAACTTGGTAACCTGAAAAGGAGCTTATTTCTTACAGTTCCAGAACCTCAGAAGTCTAAGGTTAAGGAGGCACAGCTGGCGAGGGGGGCCCTCTGCAGAGACCTGGCGTGGTGCAGGGCACTCCAGGTGAGGGGGCTGAGGTTGCTGGCTCAGGTGTCTCTCCCTCTTAAAAAGCTGCCAGTCCCACTCCCGTGATAACCCATTAATTCATTAATCTGTGAATGGATTAATCCATTCATGAGGGCAGGGTCCTTATGACCCAATTGCCTGTTAAAAGGCCCCATCTTTCAATACTAACACATTGGGAATTTCCAACATGAGTTCTGGATGGGACAAACACTCAAACCATAGCAGTAGTCTTGCCAAATTTAAAACCTGATTTGGATTAGGCCTCTAGATTTATGCTGAGTTTACAGGAAACATAGAAGATAGAGACACTCTGGTGTGAATGCTGTTAGTGTTCTTCATCGATCCCATAAGTCTGCTGCTGGGAGCGCTGGCTGCCGAAGGCTACAGCAGTCCCTTCCTCTAGAAAACTGCCTTTGGCCACAAATGAGCTGTCAGGTCCACGAGGTAACCATACCCACCCACTTGGGACAGCCCTTACTGACTGGCTGGCCTGCGGTACTGTAGGCTGCCCCTTGCTCAAAGGGAACTCAACGTTGTGGTGCCGGAGCTCCCTCTGGTGTCAGGCTGGAGCTAATCAAGATACCATCCTTGCCTAGCTATTTTTCTTCCCAGTCCTGCTTCCCTGCTGTTTTCCTTGCCCTGAAAGCACTCCCTCAATACACCACTTTCACCAAAATCCACATCTTGGGCTCTGATTTTAGGAAATCTGTCTCAAGACAACTTATTCAAAAAGCAAGAAAATAGAGACGGGAATGTTACAGATTCAAAATGATTTAAGAGTCATATCAAACATATTAATAAGGGGCTCTTCCCTGGATTCTGATTCCAATAAGCCAACCATAAAAATGCCTTTGTGAAATAACTGGAAACCTGAAGTGACTAGATATTTGATAATTTGCAATATGCAATTGTTGGTGTATTTCGGTTATATTGTGTGTGGTTTTTTTGTTTGTTTGTTTGTTTTTGACAGAGCCTTTGTCCCCCCGGCTGGAGTGTGCAGTAGCGTGATCTCAGCACACTGCAACCCCTGCCTCCTGGGTTCAAGTGATTCTCCTGCTTTGGCCTCCCAAGTAGCTGGGACTATAGGTGCCCACCACCATGGCCAGCTTTTTATATGTTTACTAGAGATGGGATTTTGCCATGTTGTCCAGGCTGGTCTTGAACTCCTGACCTCAAGCGATCCACCTGCCTCAGCCTCCCAAAGTGCTGGGATTACAGGCATAAGCCACAACACCCAGGCCTATTATGTTTATTTTTAATCTAGTTTTAAGATATGTAACAGCAACTTTAGAGGTAGGATAGTGTAATTCTCGAGTTTGCCTTAAAATAACCCAGCTGTGGGATTGGGTAGTGAGTGAGAACTGAAGTGAAAGAAAATGAGACATACGCTGATAATTGTTGGAGTCAGTGATGGATACGTGGGGGTTATGCTGTTCTGCTACTTTGTGTATAATTTTGAAAAACTTTATTACAGATTTTTTTTGTGCTTTTTTGACAATATTGAGTGGTGACCTTCCTGACAAATTAGCTGCAGCTGCTGTTAGTTTGTTAAGGCTCACTAGTTCCCCTAAGATAGAACCTGAAAATTTTTCTTATAGGTTTAGAGTAGAAGGTCTATGGGATTACGGAGACTAGGGTCACCTAAATCCCACTTGATAACTGTTTTGCATTGTGCCTCCATTATTTGCTGATGGGACTGTCATCTATTAAGTTGCTGAGAGAATCTCCCCATGGGCTTCGACCCTTGACAAGATTGTATGATCAGTTTCATTGGTGGCTGTGAGAATTCAGCATTGCACAAGACCTCAGGGGCATCACCTCAGCATCCACCATGGAGAGAGAAGCACCTGCTCCCAGATGCCATCAGCTGCTCTGCTCTGGGTTATTTCAAGCAGAAAGAACAGAAAAGGCATTGCCATTGCAGTGTTTGGAGCTACTCACGATCCCACAGGTGCAGCTGTATTCTTGTATTCTTGCATTGACATAAATAAAGGATTCTAGACTGATATGGTTTGGCTCTATGTCCCCACCCAAATCTCAGGTTGAATTGTAATTCCCACGTGTCAGGGAAGGGGGCCTGGTGGGAGGTGATTGGATCATATGGTGGACTTTCCCTTGCTGTTCTCATGATGGTGAGTTCTCACGAGATCTGATGGTTTAAAAGTGTGTGGCACTTCCCCATCTGGTGCACACACTCTCTCCCCTGATACAGTGTGAAGAAGGCACTTGCTTCCCCTTCACCTTCCACCATGGTTGTAAGTCTTCTGAGGCCTCCCAGTCATGCTTCCTGTTAAGCCTGCAGAACTGTGAGTCAATTAAACCTCTTCATAAATTACCCAGTCTCCGGTAGGGTTTTTGTTTTGTTTTGTTTTGTTTTGTTTTTTTTCTGAGAGGGAGTCTCGCTCTGTCGCCCAGGCTGGAGTGCAGTGGTGCCATCTCGGCTCACTGCAAGCTCCGCCTCCTGGGTTCACGCCATTCTCCTGCCTCAGGCTCCCGAGTAGCTGGGACTACAGGCACCTGCCACCACGCCTGGCTAATTTTTTGTATTTTTAGTAAAGACGGGGTTTCACTGCGTTAGCCAGGATGGTCTCAATCTCCTGACCTCGTGATCCACCTGCCTCGGCCTCCCAAAGTGCTGGGATTACAGGCATGAGCCACCGCGCCCGGCCTGAGGTAGTTCTTTATAGAAGCGTAAGAATGGACTGATACATAATCCCAACACTGGAACTACAGAAAAAGTCAGTCCTATAATCAATAAATGTGGTGCTGTGTCATCAAATCTAACTACACAAAATGATAAAGAGCATTGGCTGATTTTTTATTCTTTTATTAAGTCTCTTTGAAAATAGATCATTCCCAGGTTTAGGCATGCCTCCCAGTAAATAAATGAAATTGAATTCTATTTTCAGGACAGCATTCATCATTTGAAACCATAAAGTTATCAAATTAATTTCTAGAGTACTTTAAAAACCTGACGTTTATTAGAAATTTACAAAAAATCCCAAGACATTTTATCCAGTGGTGTGCTAGTAAGTGCAGTCTCTTTTAAAAAAAAGTTCTGATTTGTAGCTTTGCCAGTTTTCATGGTGTAAATTCTCCCATCATGGCCTATTCAAAGCTACCAGTATGACATTGCTGAACATGGAGCTGGAAAGAGAATCATTATTCTAAAGAGAAAATAATTTTCTTCTACATTGGCATTCTAGAATAGGTTTTTCTTGAGTCCTTATGGTCATATTGTGGATATTTGCTACATATTCCCTTAACAGTAGTGGATCAGGCAAGTATTGTTCTTATATCTGGGATTTTACAGCCTATAAACTGCTCCCTCCGGCCACCTAACTCCACCAGGTCCTTCAATTTTTTTATTTTTATTTTTTATTTTATATATTTTATTTTTATTTTTGAGACAGAGTCTCGCTCTGTTACCCAGGCTGGAGTGCAGTGGCGCAATCTCGGCTCACTGCAAGCTCCGCCTCCCAGGTTCACGCCATTCTCCTGCCTCAGCCTCCCGAGTAGCTGGGACTACAGGTGCCCACCACCACGCCCAGCTAATTTTTTGTATTTTTACTAGAGACAGGGTTTCACCACGTTAGCCAGGATAGTCTCTATCTCCTAACCTCGTGATCTGCCAGCCCTGGCCTCCCAAAGTGCTGGGATTACAGGCGTGAGCCACCACGCCCTGCCGGTCCTTCAATACTTTTATCACACGATTGCCTATGGTGATTCTGCCTCTGACCTGTGCTGGCAGTCGTATCTGTTTCTACCACATTTTCTTTACTGTAGGGTTCATGTGCCTCATGACTCACTCCAACCTCTCCTCTACTCTTCTGAAAATGCATCAGCTTACCTTTTCCAACACATGTAAATCTAGCGCTATTTGCTGAATGTGAATATCTTTTTTCCTTTTAGTACTCCCTTGATTTTTTTTTTTAACTCATGTTAAGCCTCAAAAGAAAGAATCTGGAGTATGTTGGAAAAACAAATCGGAATACAGTCACCAAAGCGTCTACTGTTCAAACAAATCCTACTCCCAGGTGGAGTACAATTATCAACCTAATTTCTTTTGTCTAATTCACCAGGCTTCTATTCTCTGGAGGTAATTATTTTTCTTAATTGTTAACTTTACCTTGATATAATTGTAAATGCAACACACATACATGCACACATATAGTCAGAAGTCAATGTTAATTGTACACTGATTTTAATCGTCTTGAGTGTTATGAATTTATGCATTCACAAGAAACTAGAAAATCATACATGGTAGTAATGGGGACTATCAACATTTCTTAGAATTACTTTTCTAGAAATCCCCAGAAAACTAAACTATCTTAGTATTGTATTAGTCTGGGTCAATTAGGCATTTTTTTAAAAAAAAAACGCTGATATAACGGATTTGTCAGATAAATTTAACACTCTCTCCTAGTAAAGTTTTAAGGAAAATGGAACAAGTTGTAGAGCCACATAGTTTGTAATATAGTATGAGTTTCCGAGAAATAATAGATACTACGTTTAATTATGTTCAATTTAATTGAACATCTGTTTGCACTTACATAATCTTAAGTGTGTAGGTTATAGTAAATTACCTGCTCTATGAGGCAAATGTTAGGATTTAGGGGCATTTCATTTAGGCATTGTTTAAAAAACCAAAAGCCAAAATCTTGCATGAAATAAAATGTAACATGTTGGGTTTGCATTTTCATTTCACTTGATAGAATCAGGGAGAAGCTATATAAGTATCTTTGAAATCCCCAGATAAGGGCAATTTAAATTAGTGTTTTAATTGGATTCTGTTATTATGTGAACTAGAATTAAAATGTAATTAAGTCATTTTACCTCATAATCTTCAAACCCTCTGAATTACATTCAGAAGAGTTCCCTACAGGTCTTTTAGGATCTCTAATACTGGATCTGATGCCAATTTGCATATTTTTGTTCTTCTGCAACTTGGCAGGGATGCTGAGGATTTTACACTTAGATACTTGCTTTTCTCATGGAAAAACTTTAGACAAAGAAACAAGGAATTTCAAGGCAATTCCATTAACTTGCACCAAGAGGGAAAAGAAACTATGAAAAGCTTACAACTTGTAGTAGTATTAATAGCATTATTAGGTAGAATATGAATCATGTAAATTTCACACCTAAAGTGATCTCCAAATAGGGTTTAGCGCTGACCAGCATTGGACAGGTGGGTGAGGGAAAAGAGTATCTTATAAATGTTAATATTTTCTATCTTACAAAAATTTAAGTGAAGATAGCAAAATATCAACAATGCTTAAGTGTTTGTTTTGAAACAATTTTAAAAATGTTAATAGAGGGTTCTCCCCATTTATAAACAAGCTTTTCCTACAGGTAGACTGGCTCTTAAATCCCTGGAAAACTTCTTCAGGGGCTGGAGAAGGCAACGATTATAACAGCCTCTTACATACCCTTAGTGCCTCTTGTCTTTTAAATATCATTGTTCCTTTTTTAAAAAATTAAGTTTTATGGGTACATATACATATCAGGTACATAAAACATTTTGATACAGGCATACCATGTAAAATCACATCAAGGTAAATGGAATATCCATCACCCCAAGCATTTATCCTGTTTTTGTGTTATGAGCTTTCCAATTATATAATAGCTATTAAGTGTACAGTAAATTATGCTGTTGTGCTATCAAATACTAGATCTTACTCATTTTAACTATATTTTTGTTCCCATTACCCATCTGTACTTCCCCTACTCTCTTCACTATCCTCCTCAGCTTCTGGTAACCATCATTCTGCACTCTACCTCCATGAGTTTGTTTTAATTTTTAGCTCCCACAAATGAGTGAGATCATGTGACATTTGTCTTTGTTTCACATAACATAATGTGTTTGGCTTATTTCACATAACATAAAGACTTCCAGTTCCATTCATGTTGTTGCAAATGACAAAATTTCATTGGTTTTTGTGGCTGAATGGTCCTCCATTGTGTATATGTACAACACTTTATCTATTTGTCTGTTGATGGACACAGGTTACTTCTAAATCTTGGCTATTGTGAATAGTGCTGCAATAAATGTGGAAGTGCAGATATCTCTTTGATAGATTGATGTCCTTTCTTTGGAGGTATATACCTAGCAGTGGGATTGCTGGATCATATGGGAGTTCTATTTTTAGGTTTTTTTTTTTTTTTGAGGACCCTCCATACTTTGCTCCATAGCACTTGTAGTAATTCACATTCCCACTAACATTATACAAGGACTCCTGTTTCTCTACACCCTCATCAG
Source organism: Hylobates moloch (assembly GCF_009828535.3). Taxonomy (NCBI): domain Eukaryota; kingdom Metazoa; phylum Chordata; class Mammalia; order Primates; family Hylobatidae; genus Hylobates; species Hylobates moloch. Next base: position 75,187,749 of record NW_026652292.1, on the reverse strand, counting down.
CATTTGTTGTTGCCTATCATTTGGATTAAAGCCATCTCAACTGGGATGAGATGACATCTCATAGTTTTGATTTGCATTTTTCAGATGATCAGTGATGTTGAGCATGTTTTTCATGTACCTGTTTGCCATCTGTGTGTCTTGAGAGATGTGTATCTGGATCTTTTGCCCATTCTTACATTGGATTGAGATTTTATTTTCTTGGGTTATTTGAGCTTATGTATTCTGGTTATCAATCCCTTGTCAGGTGGGTAGTTTGCAAATATTTTCTCTTGTTTTGTGGATTGTCCCTTCACTTTGTTTCCTTTGTCGTGCAGAAGCTTTTTAACTTGATGTGATCCCATTTGTCTTTTTTTTTTTTTCTTTCGGTTGCCTTGCTTTTGGAGTATTATCCAAGAAATCTTGGCCCACACCAATGTCCTGGAGAGTCTCTCCAGTGTTTTGTTTGAGCAATTTCATGTCTTATATTTAAGTATTTAATCCGTTTTTTTTGCATATGGTAAGAGATAGGGGGTCTAGTTTCATTCTTCTGCATATGGATATCCAGTTTCCCCAGCACCATTTATTGGACTGTTTTTTCCCCCAATGTAATATATGTTCTTGGCACCATTCTTGAAAATGAGTTCACCTTAGATGTATGGATTTATATCTGGGTTCTCTGTTCCATTGATCTATGTATCTGTTTTTATGCCAGTACCATGCTGTTTTGGTTACTGTAACTCTGTGGTATAATTTGAAGTCAGATAATGTGATTTTTCCAGTTTTGTTCTTTTTGCTTCAGATGGCTTCAGCTATTCTGGTTTTTTTGTGGTTCCATATAAATTACAGGGCTTTTATTTCTTTGAAGAATGTCATTGGTATTTTGATATATATTGCATTAAATCTATAGGTTGCTTTGGCTAATATGGACATTTTGGCAATATTCATTCTTCCAATCCATGAACATGCAATGTCTTTGCATTTTTCATGTCCTCTTCAATTTCTTGAATCAATGTTTTATAGTTTTCAGTGTAGAAATTTTTTACTTCTTTAGTTAAGTTTATTCCCAGGTATTTTATTTCTAGCTATTGTAAATAGAATTACTTTATTGATTTTTTCCAATTGTTCACTGTTGTTATATAGAAATGCTACTAATTTTTGTATGTTCATTTTTGTATGCTCCAACTTTGCTGAATTTAATTATAAGCGCTAATAGTTTTTTGGTGGAGTCTTAAGGTTTTTTTAAATATAAGATCATATGATCTGTAAACAAGGATAATTTAACTTCTGTTCCAATTTGGCTGCCCCTATTTCTTTCTCTTGTCTGATTGTCTAGCTGGGACTTCCAGTATTATGTTAACAATGGTAGAAGTAGGCATCCTTGTCTTGTTCCTGATCTGAGAGGAAAGACTTTTTTTTTTTTCCTGTTCAGTATAATACTGTGGATGTGTCATATATTGCCTTTATAATACTGAGGTATGTTCCTTCTATAACCAGTTTATTGATGGATTTTATCATGAAGGAATGTTGAATTTTATCAAATGCTTTTTCAGCATCAGTTGAAATGATCATAGGATTTTTATCCATTCTGTTGATATATCATATTGATTTGCATATGTTGTAACATCCTTGCATCCTTGGAATAAATCCCACTTAGTAATGATGAATGATACATTTAATGTGTTGTTGATTTTCGTTAGCTAGCATTTCATTGAGATTTTTTGCACCTATTTTCATCAGGGATATTGGCATGCAGTTTTCTCTTTTTGTTGCATCTTTGCCACATTTTGGTATCAGAGTGGTGTTTTATAGATTGAATTAGGGAGGAGTACCTCCTCTTCGATTTTTTGGAATAGTTTTAATAGAATTGGGTCCAGCTCTTCTTTGTATGTCTAGTAGAATTTAGATGTGAATTTAGCTGTGAATCCTTCTGGTCTGCTGTCTTTTTTGGTTGGTAGGTTTGTAGATTATTGACTTAATTTCAGAATGCTCTTGGTCTGTTCAGGGCTTCAATTTCTTTCTCAATCTATCTTGGGAGGTTGTATGTTTCCAGGAATGTATCAGTTTCCTCTAGATGTCCCTTGTTTTTTTTTTTTTTTTTAGATGGAGTCTTGCTCTGTCACCCAAGCTGAAGTGCAATGGCGCCATCTCGGCTCACTGCAAGCTTCACCTCCTGGGTTCACGCTGTTCTCCTGCCTCAGCCTCCCGTATAGCTGGGTCAACAGACGCCCGCCACCATGCCCGGCTAATTTTTTTTTTTTTTTTTTTTTTGGTATTTTTAGTAGAGACGGGGTTTCACTGTGTTGGCCAGGATGGTTTCGATCTCCTGACCTCGTGATCTGCCCGCCTCAGCCTCCCAAAGTGCTGAGATTACAGACATGATCCACCGCGCCTGGCCGGTTTCCTCTAGATTAAGTTGTATGCATAGAGGTGTTCATGATAGTCTCTGAGGATCTTTTGTATTTCTGTTGGATCAGTTGTAGTGCAAACTTTGTCATTTCTGATTGTGCTTATTTGTATCTTTTTCTTTGTTAATCTTGCTAGCAGTCTATCGATCTTGTTTATCCTTTCAAAAAAGCCAACTTTAGGTTTCATTGATCAGATTTTTGGTTCTCAATTTTGTTTTGTTCTGACCTAATTTTAGTTATTCTGCTAGCTTTGGGGTTAGTTTGTTCTTGTTTTTCTAGTTTCTCCAAGTGTGATGTTAATTTGAGATCTTTATAACTTTTCGAGTTAGGCATTTAGCACTGTAAACTTTGCTTTTAACACGGTGATGCATTCCGGAGATTTTGGGTATGTTTTGTCTGTTTTCATTTATTACACATAACTTTTAAATTTATGCCTTTGTTGTTTACCAAAAGTTATTCAGGAGCAAGTTATTTATATTTCTATGTAATAGTGTAGTGTTTGAGAGCTCTTCTTGGTATTTCTGTTTATTCCACTGTGATCCAAGAGTATATTTGGTGTTTCTTTTTTTTTTAATTTGAGACTTGCTTTATGGTTAACATGTGGCCAATCTTCGAATGTGTTCTAGGTGCATATAAGAAGAGTGTATATTTGGTTGATGGATGGCATATTCTGTAGATGTCCATTAGGAGCAATTGGTTAAGTGCAGAGTTTAAGTCCAAAATTTATTGATTAGTGTTCTGCTTCAGTGATCTGTCAGTGAGATGTCAAAGTCCCCCACTGTTATGTTGCTGTCTAAGTCTTTTCATAGGTCTAGAAGCACTTGTTTTCTGAATCTGGGTGCTCCAACATTGGGTATACATATTTGGAATAGTTCTATTTGGAATATTTTTCTTGTTCAATTGAACCCTTTATTGATATATAATGCCTGCCTTTGTCCTTTTTCACTGTTGTTGGTTTAAAGTCTGTTTTATCTGATATCATAGTGACCCCTGCTCTCTGTTTTCCTTCTCCAACTTTTTACTTTGAGCCTATGGGCTTCATTATGTGTGAGGTAGGTCTGTTGAAGACAGAAGTTGAATGGGTCTTGGTTTTTTATCCAACTTGCAACTCTGTGCCTTTTTAAATGGGGCATTTAGACTGTTTACATTAAAAGTTAATATTGACATGAAGTTTTGATTCTATCATGAAGGTTGTTAGCTGGTTGTTTTGTAGTTTCTATTGTGTGTTTCCTTTTTAGGGTCTGTGGGTTACGTACTTTGTCTTTTAGTGGTAGCAGGTATCATTCATTCTTTTTCATGTTTAGAACTCCCTTAAGGATCTTTTGTAAGGCTGGTTCAGCTGTAATGAATTCCCTTAGCACTTGCTTGTCTGGAAAAGATTTTATTTCTCCTTTGCTTATGAAGCTTTAGTTTGGCAGGATATGAAATTCTTGGTCAAAATTTCCTCTCCTTAAGAATACTACAATTGGCCCCCAATCTCTCCTGGCTTGTAAAGTTTCTGCTGAAGAGTCCACTGTTAACATGATGGGGCTCCCTTTGTACATCATGTGACCTTTTATCTAGCTGCTTTTAAGATTTTTTCTTTAGCATTGGCCTTAAACAGTCTGGTGACTATATGCCTTGGTGATGTTCATTTTGTATGGTACCTTGCAGCTGTTCTCTGCATTTCTTTTGTCTGGATGTCTACCTCTGTAGCAGATTAGAGAAATTTTCTTAAGTGTTTTCCAGATTATTTTTCTCCTTCTCTCTCAGGAATGCCATAATTTGTAGGTTTGGTTGCTTTATATAATCTTGTATTTCTCAGAATTTGTTCATTTTTAAAAATTCTTTTTTAAATTTTTGCCTGACAAGGTTAGTTCAAAAGATTGGTCTTCGAGCTCTTAAATTTTTTCTTGTGCTCGGTCCAGTCTATTGACAAAGCTTTCAATTGTATTTTGAAATACCTCAAGTGAGGTTTTTCAATTCCAGAAGTTCTGATTGATTTCTTAAGATGTTTCTTTTCCTTCATTTCTTGGATTGCTTTAGAAGTTTCTTTGTGTTGATTTTCAATCTTGTCTTGGATGTCGTTGAGCTGCCATGCAATCCATACTTTGAGTTCCTAATCTGTCATTTCTGAGTTTCCATTTTCGTTAGGGACCATTGCTGGAGAGAGCTAGTGTGATCACTACATTTAGACTTTTTGTGTCACTACATTTAGGCTTTTCATCATGCAAGAATTCTTGTGCTGGTTCCATCTCATCTGGAGATGCTAGCACTTGTAATTTTTGCAACTATTTTCATGCAGGTAAGATTTTTAAATTTTAATTTCTTAACCTATAAGATTATTTTTCCTTTTTCTCTTTCCTACCCTCACTTAGAGGATGTGACTGAAGAGAATGTTGAGTAGGGTCCTTTGGCTTTGCTTCTATAGACCTGTGCACTTGGGTCAGCAGGTTTTATATTAGGCTGTGCAGTTTGACCTACAAGTCAGGAGAAGATGCTTATGGGTAAGAGCCAACTGCAGCTAACATAGCTGGGTATATACTTGATCCCCTTTTGCTGGGAGAACTCTGTTGCCTTGGACAATGGGCTGGTGTGTAGAGTACACAGTGGCCTGAGCCTTCTGATCAGACTTGGGAGGGTTGGAGGCAAGATGCGTGGAACCAGACAAGAAGGTGAGGCTGGACTACCTATAGGTCCTCCAGTGGCCAGCATCAGCACAAGGGAGAGTCCATTGGGTGGCCACCAAGTGCCCAGATGTGTGTCTAGGCATGGAATTGGGAAACTTCTCAGCCTCAAGTTTTCTGTACAGGTAGGAAGGGCAGCCTAAACTGCTAATCCAGGAGAAGGGTACCCCAGGGAGGCCTAAAGATCTGCCTGGGCATAGATTATAGAAGGCCCCACTATACCACAACCTCTGCATAGAGAGGTGGGATGGCATAGGTGAGGCACCCCCTGCGATACGGGGAGTAAGAGCCAGCCCCTCCCCGCCCCCCCGGTTTTTAGGATCCGTGGTGGACTCACAGCCTGTTTACCATATTGTCGGTAATATCATCTCCCCCTCTGGAAATTATGAACTATTTCACAGACGGGTGTACACCTGTCTGTATTGGGAGTAATATCATCCTCTTCCTCCCTGAAGATTAAGAACAGTATCACAGGGGTGTTTCTACTCCTTGCGATATTTGGTGTCATATCCTCCTCTCCCATGTTGCAATTACAAACAATATCAGTGGGGGCGTGTCCACACCTTCTGTGATATTTAAAGTAATATCATCCTCTTCCCTCCAGGATCATGGGAACAATATCCCTGGGGGGTGTACACTTTCTGCGATATATGTAGTCATATCACCCCCTCCGTCTTGGACTATTATTAAGGACCATCTCACATGGGGTGTACACTTCCTGCGATATTGGGAGTAATATCAACCTCTCGGCCTCTGAATATTAGGAAGAATATCACAGGGTGGGTGTACACCTCCTGCTCTATTATGGGGAGTAATATCTATCTATTATGGGGAGTAATATCATCCTCTCCCTTTCAGGATATTAATAACAATATCACAGGGTGGGTGAACACAGCCTGCGATGCTGGAATTATTTTCATCCTCTCCCCCTTGGGATACTAGGAACAATATCACAGAAGAGGTGTACACTCCCTGCGATATTGGGAGTAATATCATACGCTTCTTCCGTGAATATTAGGAGCAATATCGCCGGGTGGCTGTACATTCATTGCTATGTTGGCAGTCATGTCATACTGTACCCCCTGGATATTAGGATCAGTGTCACAGGGTGAGTGTACACCTACTGCGATATTAAAACTAACATCATGCTCTCCATCCCTGGATATTAGGAACAATATCACAGGTAGGTGTACACCCCCTGTGGTATTAGGAGTAATATTATTAATTATTCAACATCAGTCTTAATAATTATCAATGGAAATATTAATAGTATAATGTTAATCATTAGTGATTATTTTAAAGATATGATTATGCATGATTAAAATTATTACTATTAATATCATTTTTAATAATAGTTATTAATCTTAATATTAATTGTTGTTTTATTGCCAACATCACTTATGATTGATTTAACAATTACTGATATTATTTCATTATTAATAGCGATATTGCTATTAATAGTAATCGTTAATATTTTTAATCCGTATTGTTTTACTGTCTCTACTGTAATTATTAATATCGATGATTACTATTGTTATATTTGTCAATATTAATAACTAATATAACTGTTCCCAATATCCGTGGGGGAGAGGATATTACTCCCAATAGCGCAGAAAGTGTACACCCCTCTATGATGTTACTCCTAACAGCCAGGGGGTAGAGGATGACATTATGGAAAATATCGCAGTGGGTGTACATCCCTTCGGTCATCTTGTTCCTAATATCCTGGGGGGGAGCGGATGATATGACTCCCAATATCGCAGGGGGTGGAGACCTCCCCCGTGATACTGTCCCTAACATCCAAAGGTGGAGAGGATGATATTTCTTCCAATTTCGCCGGGGGTGGACACCACCCCTGTGATACTGATCCTAATATCCAGGGGGCGAGAAGATGATATTAGTCTGAATATTGCAGGAGGTGTACACTCCCTAGGATATTGTTCCTAATATCCAGGGACGGAGAGGATGATATCACTCCCAATACAGCAGGCGGTGTACACCCCTTCTGTGACATTCTTCCTAATAGGCAGTGGGGGAGAGGAAGATATTACGCCCAATATCGCAGGGGGTGTACACCCCCTTGTGACATTGTTCCTTATATCCTGCGAGGGAGAGGAAGATACTAGCGGCAATGTCGCAGGGGCTGTACACACCCACTGTGATATTGTGCCGAATATCCCGAGGGGGAGAAAATGATGTTACTTCCAATATCGCAAGGGGTGCACATCCGCCTGTGATAATGTTTCTTCTATTCAGGGGGAGAGGAGGATATTACTCCCAATATCGCAGCGGTTGAACACACCCCCCGCGATGCGGGGACTCGGAGCCAGCCCCTCTGCCCCCCTGGCTCCTAGGACCCCCATCGCAAGGGGGTGAGGCACCCCCCACGATGCGGGGACTGGGAAGAGCCAGCCCCTCTCCGCCCCCCGCCCCCGGCTCTTAGGACCCCCATCGCTGCCCAAGACCTACAACAGGAAAGCACCATTCAGGCACTTACTGATGAGGTGCTTTCCACCATTCTGGCGTTAGAAGCCACTAACCTGCTCCAGTGCAAATGCTCGAGTCTTTGGCCTGAGACTAAAATGCCTGCATGGCCACATTGCCATGTCACTAAAGAATGACAGACTTTATATGTGCCTGGGTTAAAATGGCGTTCTGCTGTCAGTCCCTGGTCTGGGAAAATGCCTGCAATTTTTTCCCAGTGTCTTGCCCTCTCAGTGCCTGCAAGCCTCTCCCCTAGTTAGCTCTAGGGCTTGGGAGAAACAAAGTGCTCTCCCTTGGCCTGGGTTGCTTGGCTCGGCAGGGGAAAGTTAAAGGAAGGTTCACTGCCTTTCTCATGTACTGGGGCTTCACTCACTTTTACCAACCAGACACCATCATGAGAGTTATTTGCCCATATTGTCCTCTCTGGGATCTGGGGTGTTCTTCATGATTCCAGTGGATTCTCATCTTTCTTCTTGAGTTAAAGCTCACAACATTGATCCTCATTCCCTATCTTGCTATTTCCAAGTGGTTGATGCATGCTAAGCCAAAAGCATTTTTGCAGGGAACAGGGGAAGGTTGGGGTGTGGAGGGGAGTCCCCTGTAGGGGCATGTTACTGTGTGATCACAAAATGATTTATAAATAACAAAATGTTTATAAATAACAAAAATGATTTTTCTGTGGTGTTTTTTAAAAGTGAAATAATGAGAATAGGTTTACTATATTATAGAAATCAGGGAGTGATTGGAGTTAAGATGTTCCATATGCCTTTATGTTCCAGAGGAAGATAAAAGTAATAATTGACTTTAGAGATGTTCATTTAAATAGGCACATTAACATTTCTAGCCACATGTGATGCCAGTAAATTCTGTACATATGTGGATTTTTCTCCCAGATGTGATAAATCCATAATGACAGAAATAATTTTATGAAGATTTCCCTGTTAAATGCTTTTTAATTTAAGTCTATTTGTGTGAGATGGAGGGAGGTGGGGAAATGATATTTCAGCATTTTCAAGTTAGCATCTGCCTAGAATCTCTTTTTCAATCTTTTTACTTTTTACCGTGCCTTTCTGTTTTAGGTGAATCTCTTATAAGTGACAAATTTTATTTTAAAACAAGTCTAAGAATCCTTGTTTAGAGATTTTACTTCCTTCATATTTGTTGTGATCCACTATTACTCCTATCTTATTGTGCTTTATATTTGTCTCAATTATTTTTAGTTTCCCTCTCTTGATGCCTTTTTCTTTACAGACTATTGTATTCTCTCTACCAAGAGCATGATATTCTATTTTAATTATTTCATCCCAGAAATGTTAATATGCCTATTTAAATGAACATCTCTAAAGTCAATTATTACTTTTATCTTCCTCTGGAACATAAAGGCATATGGAACATCTTAACTCCAATCACTCCCTGATTTCTATAATATAGTAAACGTATTCTCATTATTTCACTTTTAAAAAACACCACAGATAAATCATTTTTGTTATTTTACATGGTCAATTGTTACCAATATGATTGCTTGCATTACAGCCCATTCTTCTGTCACTATTTTTTTTTGAGGTGTATCCTTTAGAATTTGTCCTAGGGAGGTTATGTTGGTCATAAATTCTTTTTGTCTAAAAAATTTTTCAATCCTACATTGCTTATCAGTTTGGGTATGTTTTGAGAGATGTGTCATTTGGCAATTTCACTGTTGGGCAAACATTATAGAGCATACTAAAACCTGGATGGTATAGCCTACTATAGACCTAGGCTGTGGGGTATGGCCTATTGCTCCTAGGCTACAAACCTATATAGGAGGTTACTGTACTGAATACTGTAGACAATTTTAACGCAACAATAAACATTTGTGTATCTAAACATGTAGAAAAGGAGCAGCAAAAACAAAGTATAATGGTGCACCTGTATAGGGCACTTGCCATGAATGGAGCCTGCAGGGACTAGAAGTTGATCTGTGTGAGTCAGTGGTGAGTGAATGTGAAGGCCGAGGACATTAGTGTATACTACTATAGGTTTTACAAACACTCTACACTTAGGCTACACTAAATTTGTAAATATTTTTCAATAATTAGCCACAGTTTTCTGTAATTTTTTATTCTGTAAATTTTTAATTTTTAAAAATTTCTTTTACTGTTTTATAATAACACTTAGCTTAGCCCGGCGCAGTGGCTCAGGTCTGTAATCGCAGCACTTTGGGAGGCCAAGCTGGGTGGATCACTTGAGGTCAGGAATTCGAAACCAGCCTGGCCAACATGGTGAAACCCAGTCTCTACTAAAAAATACAAAAATTAGCTGGGTGTAGTCGCACATGCCTGTAATCCCAGCTACTTGGGAGGCTGAGGCAGAAGAATTGCTTGAACCTGGGAGGCAGAGGTTGCAGTGAGCTGAGACTGAGCCACTGTACTCCAGCCTGGGTGACAGAGTGAGACCCTGTCTCAAAAATAAAAAAGCACTTAGCTTAAAACACCGTGTATGGCTATACAAAAGTATTTTCTTTATATCCTTATTCTATAAGCATTTTTCCATTTTTTTAATTTTACTTGGTAAAATGTTCTTGTTCAAGTCAAAGAGAAACACACATTAGCCTTGGCCTACACAGTCATGATCATCAATAACATTATCTTTTACCTCCACATTTTGTCCCACTGGAAGGTCTTCAGGGGCAATAACACACATGGATCTTTCATCTCCTGTAACAATGTTTTCTTCTGGAATAGCTCCTGAAGGACCTGCCTAGACTGTTTCACAGTCTACTATTTATAAGTAGGAGTATACTTTAGCAATAATAGTATAGTAAAAAACTGGTAACTGTCATTTATTATATAAAGTATTATGTATTGTACATTATCACATGTGCTATACATTTATACAACTGTCGGTGCACATTTGTTTAGACCGACACCATCACAAACAGAAAAGTAATGCATTGTACTACATTATGATGGCTATGATGTCACCAGGTGACAGGAAGTTGACAGCTCCATTATAATCATGGGATTGCTATTGTAAATGCAGTCCATCATAAACTGAATTGTCATGATATGATGCATGACTGTATTATAAATTTTCCTCATCACTTTAAAGATATAATTTTACTGCTTTGTAGCTTTCATTGTTCCTGTTACTCAACTGCCAACTTATATTTCCTAAGTAAGAATGATTTACTCTCTGGCTGCTTTCAAGATCATGCCTTTGTCTTTACAGTTTCATTAGGATGTGTCTTGGTAGCTAATTTCTTTTTTTTTTTTTTTTTCTTGAGATGGAGTCTCACTCTGTTGCTCAGGCTGGAGTGCAGTGGCATGATCTCGGCTCACTGCAACCTCTGCCTCCGAAGTTCAAGCAATTCTCCTGCCTCAGCCTCCTGAGTAGCTGGGATTACAGGCACACACCACCATGCCTGGCTGATTTTTGTATTTTTAGTAGAGATGGGGTTTCACCATGTTGGTCAGGCTGGTTTTGAACTCCTGACCTCATGATCCACCCACCTTGGCCTTCCAAAGTGCTGGGATTACAGGCATGAACCACTGTGCCCAGCCCGCTAATTTCTATTTTTTTTATTTGACTTGAGATTTGGTTAAGCTTCACAAGTCCGGATTGGTGTTTTGTTTTTCTTTAGTTTTGCTAATTTTCGATAATTATCTCTTCAGCCTCAAATACTATTTCCTTTGCCCTGTGTTTTAAGCTGTTTTTCTCTAACTCCAAATAGACATTTAAAGACATTCTTACTCAGTCTTCTGTGTTTCCCAATCTCTTTTCTGTTTCCATCTGTCTTTACACTGCAATTTCTTCAGCTCCATCTTCTAGCTCACTATTTCTCTCAGCCTTATTTAATGTTATTTAACCCAATCCCTGAGTTCTAACTTTAGTAATCCTATGGACCAGAAACTACTTAGCTACTTCAGTCACTCTACCTCACCTGTGTTATGTTCTGGTTATTGCGTTAGTTTTATTTGAAGGCATACAGATGTAAACTAATAGTACCTGAATCCATCCCCAGTGCTTGCCTTTTATGCCAATGCATGAGTTGCTCTAGGCCCACGTGCTGGTAGAAACTGAGCATGGTACATGGCATCGTGGTACTTGAAATGACCATGTAGCCTGCTATGATCTCTAGGGGTCTTGTTAGATTCTCTTACATCCAGGCTCACAAGACTTTGATAGGCCACATTTCATATTGACTCTGGAGAATGTGGAATAGCAACCACAGTTTGCTGATGAGGCAGGGTCAGGAGTTCTCCTTCCAGTATAATTCCTTAGAGTAGCTCATACAGCTCTCTGGGGCTGGGGTGGGGAGGGATTCCCTGTAACCAGCTAATAGACGAAGAAAAAGCTCAGGCTTTGGATAAGTTGGCTTGGTATGTGGGTATAAATGACAAATAGACTTCTGCAGCCCTAAGACCCCTGCTCAGAGGTGGCGTGAAAAACAGTGGGGCAGAGAATTGGGTGATATACCTGGTTAAAGAGATAAGTGGCCTGAAGTAAGAATATACGTGGACTCAGGGGCAGTGGAGAATAACTGGGCCAAATTGATCAGGGACCAAAAGGAGGACCACTAGAAGTGACTTGCCTCCATAAGAGTTCTAGCATAGGCTATAAACACTAGAAGAAACATCACATGCACCTACTTCTCATACAATGCTAAGTGACGGCTAAAGGTAGGAAATGGGTCAGCTTGAGAGAATGCCTGGCCATAATGGGGCACTAAAATGCTTAGAAAGTGGACTGACAGAGGCTCAATGAGAAGTGGAATGCCATTAGTTACAGGGGCCTTCAAACAGAAAATTTCTGGAACCATATATCCTCCCCCAAATCTAAATTGGATGAATCACTCTTCTGAGTCCGGGGGGGGCAGCCCAGTCCTACTACTATGCTGTAAAGGGAGAATCCAGAACAAGACCATGGAGGTGCAAAGATCTTGTGTCTCCCATCCCCATCACCAGGATCTTATGGAAGTTTCACTGGAGTCTTCAAATTCTCTTTTGGAAAACTTCAAGAAGAGGTCAAACTCTGTAAGAGTGAGAATTCACTGAGTTATCAAAGCAGCAACTGAGCTAGGTAAAGCGACCATTTAAATGAAGAGGTGGCAAGTATACTAGATTATGCAAACTCAAGGTTTTTTCACTGCCCAGTGGAAATAAGGCACTTGAGAGGCTCTGTAATTGGGAAACTGCTGCAGTCATCACTGTGATCTCCTTGAGAATGAACTTGTAGGTCATCTTTAAGTTTGTGAATAGCTTCTGCTATGTATTAATTTGGTACTTGGTTTGGTTTTCTCCTGATATTAGTCAATGAGGTCTTTGGAAATAGCTCCTGGCAGCAGCATAATGGCCTGGGCCCGTGATGGGTCAAGGGGTCAAGACTTTTCCCTAGAATTAAAGACATGGTAAAGCTTCCAGAGAAAAAGAAAACTCCTATAAGCAATAAGAGTTGATAGCTTCTAGGATAGAAATGATAGAATTTATCCAATCTGAAGAACAGGGAAAAATATTGGAAAAATGAAGAGCCTCGGGAACTTGTGGAACAATATTGAAAAAGCTAATATCTAGGTAACAGGAGTCCCTAAAGAGAAAGAACAGAGAATTGCAGGTAAAAATATTTGAAGAAATGACAACAGAAACATTTTCAAATTTAGGGAAAGATATAAATGTACAGATCTAAGAAGCTCAGCAAACTCCAAGTAGGATAAACACATGAAAATCATGGTGAGGCACATCTTAGACTGGGGAACGCCAAGGATAGATGTTGTAATCATACAGAGAAAAACATGCAATATATAGGGAGCAATAATTATAACTACTACCAACTTCTAATCAGAAACTATGGGGGCCAAAAGAGAAGTAAACAGTGTTTTAAAGTGTTGAAAAAACAACTGTCAATCCAGAATTCCATATCTAGCAAAATTGTCCTTCCAGATGAAATAAGGACATTATCGGATAAAAGAGAACTGAGAATTTGTTGTCAGCATCCCCACACTACAAGAAATGCCAGCATAGTTTCTTCAGGTTGAAGGGAAAGAATACCAGAGGAAAACTTGAATCTTCAGGAAGGAATGGCATCATTGGAAATGGTAAGTATATGGGTAATTAAATTGTTATTCTTAATTGACAACTAAATGGTAAAGACCTTTTCCTCTTTCTTTAAAATACACAGTACTCTTTAAAGCAAAGATTATTATTGTCCTATGAGGTTTATAATGTACGTTGATATTATACACATGATAAATATAGCAAAAAAAGATAGTGGTGGATAAATGAATACATATTTACAAGATTTCTACATATTTTGTAATGGGCCTAAATATCAACTCTAAGTAGATTGTAAAAAGTTAAGGATAGTGTCACTCCTAGAGCAAACACTTAAAAGTGCAAAAGGATATTGCTAAATTACCAATAGACAAATAGAATTGATTTCATAAAAGCTCTCAAAAAATAATCCTGTTGGGTTAATGCCTAGAGAGACTGATATCACAGGACTTAATTTCTCCCTCCTTTATATTTTCTGCTTGAATACACCTATTGTCATTAAACTAGCTTTAGAATAGTTGTTTTGAGATAGCATAGCAACATAGAACATACAACGGGAGGTAGGGCGGAAGGCTGGACAGGGGCGTGGCCCAGTGGACAAGAGTTTCTCATGTAGGAGGAAGATTGAAATAAACATCCCCATCATCTTTAAAACTCCTTTAATTCACAGAGGTGTGATGTGCTAACACTGAACCCAGAACACCTGGGTTCTGGGTCAGCCACTTACTGCCTCTGCGACTTTCATACTGCACTCGACTTTGAGTTTCCTGTCACTACTGTGAAGTTAATTCATGTCTCCCCTGGCACTCCGGGTGACTTTCATAATACAGTGATACTATTTAAAATAGCTGACAGTTTATAAAGTACCACCAGGAAGCACTGAGGGGTCTTGGAGCAATTTAGAACTAAACAGCAAGTCCATAGGCTAGAACTTTATTTTGACTAATTGAACACTGCCATCTGCTGCACAGATCTGGGAAATAGGAGGTATTAGATTTCCAGGAGGAAGGCGTTTCCTTCAAAATAACAAAAATTTGCTTGCTTTATTTCTTGTCCCTTTGACCTCACTTTCCAAGTGAAAGATGAAGAATATAAAAACAAAAAGGTCAAAACAGCCTTGCAGAGGCCACTCTGACTTATATGAAAGGGTAGAGCTCAACTTTACAGGTCAGGTGGGATTTGAATAAGCCTCATGGTGAAAGGAAGGGATGGTATGAAGAGAACTAATAGTAGGATCATAGTTAGCAGCCCTGGGGGAAACACTGGCCTGGAGGCAACCCTGAGCATGCCCACTTCCCAGCTGGATGCTGAGGCGAAGTCCCAGCATTTATAACATTGGGATAATAATGGTGGAAACCTCTTAGATTGTTGAGAGATTTAGCGAAATGAGCTATGTCTTGTTTTTAGGACAGTACCTGTTAGTACATAACAAATATTAGCTGCTGCTGTTGAAACTCAGACTGGGAAGAAATAAAGGAAGTTGATTAAAAATTCACTAGCACCTTTGGAATAAACTCCATATTAGCCCCATTCTCCCAAATAGATTTGAAGCAAGGAAGTGAAAGGAGTCAGGTGATGAGATTTTTCAACTTCAGCAGAGTGTAAACACATAAGAACAACAGTAACAGCTACCTTTCAATGAGACTTTATGCACCAGGTATAGCTCTGTGTGTTACATGTATTAACTATTTTTATATCAACTCCATGAGGTGGGGACTTTTAATATTCCTATTTTATAGATGAGGAAACAGGCACAGAGAGGGGCTAAGTGTATTCAAGGTCATGTGGCCAATGAATGACAGAACTAGTGTGATGATTAATTGCTAAGGTTAAGAGATGCCCAGGTGGCCAGTTGGATGTTACTTGTAAGATCCTTCTGGAAGAGATCAGCATTTGAACCAGTAGACTGAATAAAGATCATCCTCACCAATGTGGGTTGGCATTATCTAATTTCGTGAGAGCTTGAATAGAACAAAAAGAGGAAAAGCAAATTTGTTTTCTTCTCGTACTGGGATATCCACCTTCTTTGCTCAGTCAGTGGCCCCTTTGGTTCTTAGGCTTTTGAACCCAGGCTGAATCACCACTGGCTTTCCTAGGGCTCCAGGCTGCAGATGGCAGATCATGGGACTTCTTGGTCTCTACAATTGTGAGTCAATCTCTCATCTTTCTGTATATGTATTCATATATCTAGCATCCATCTATCTATAATCTATTGGTTCTGTTTCTCTCAGGAACCCTAACATGACTGGAATATAAATGCACGGGATCTTGTCCCACATTTGCACTGCTTAGGGGCTATATGAACCATAGAAAACCAAACCTATCTTCTTTTGGGGATGGTGGGGGTGAGGAGCTATAACTGTATTATTACAGTTCTTTGCATGTTAAGCTGTATACCAAATTTGTACAGAATCTGGCAACACACAGTGTAGCAGTGAGGACAACCAGAGGTCACTCTTGTCACCACCTTGGTTTTGGTGGGTTTTGGCCGGCTTCTTTACTGCAAGCTGTTCTATCAGCGAGGTCTTTATGACCTGTATCTTGTGCCGACCTCCTATCTTATCCTATGACTTAGAATGCCTTAACCTTATCCATCTGGGAATGCAGCCAGTAGGTCTCAGCCTTATTTTACCCAGCTCCTATTTAAGATGGAGTTGCTCTGGTTTAAATGCCTCTGACAAAACTGTTTGCTTCAGTGTTGTTTGTTTGCTTCAATGTTGCTTGTTTGCCTGAAAACTGTGTGTACTGAAGCCACTCCCAATTTGAGTTTCTAGAGTTAGCAAATAAAAATACAGATGCTTGGCTGGGCGCAGTGGCTCATGCCTATAATCCCAGCACTTTGGGAGGCCAAGGTGGGTGGATCACGACGTCAGGAGTTCGAAACCAGCCTGATCAACATGGTGAAACTCCGTCTCTACTAAAAATACAAAAATTAGCCAGGCGTGGTGGTGTATGCCTGTAATCCCAGCTACTCAGTAGGCTGAGGCAGGAGAATCACTTGAACCCAGGAGGCAGAGGTTGCAGTGAGCAGAGATCGCGCCACTGCACTCCAGCCTGGGCAACAGAGTGAGACTCCATCTCAAAAAAAAAAAAAAAAAAAAAAAAAATAGATGCTCAGGTAAGTCTGAACTTCAGATAAAGAATGAAGTCTTTCTTTGATAGACCATGTCCCATGGAAAAAAAAAATACAGATGTTCAGATAAGTCTGAACTTCAGATAAAGAATGAAGTTTTTCTTTGATAGACCATGTCCCATGCAATATTTAGAATGTGCTTATTTAGAACATATTAGAAAAAGTAGTTGAACTGAAATTCAGATTTAACTGAACATCCTGTGTTTATCTTGCAGCCCTACCTTGACTACATCCAGTAGGTGCGGTGTGTTGCTAAAATTGCCACATGCATTTCTTACTGAGCACAGCCATGTGCCTTGCTTCTCAAGCAGACAATGAGGCTCAAGAGGTGACAGCTGACAGTTCAGGCCAGAATGTCTAAGTTGCTTGAGAGAGTTCAGAATTAAAGTCAGTTGTGGGGAAAATTCCAAGCTTTTCAGAGTGTCAGTCCAATGTGGTGGTAGAAAATAGGACTTAAGTGAGTTTAGTTCAAGATATGCTAAGGCTTGGGAAAAGTGGCTTGCCCTCCCTGATGCAAGCATGGGGATGAGCGCATTACAGATGTCTTCCAGGGCTTCGACCCTTCACCATACCTAGGGATTTCCCTCATCCTGCCTTTGTTCTATTCTTACTTGATTTAGTCTCACTTTGAGAAGCACATAGTTAAGTAATTTTCTAGGGAACTCAGATATGCCCTGTGGTCAAGATTGACAGACAGTCCAGGAGGCTGTTCTAGCACTAGGCAGCTTAGCGTTAAGAAGAAGGATAGGTTTTAGGAGTAGGAGGGCCTGGTGGCAGCATAAACTGTCAGAGGCAAGGTGGACACATGTAGAAATAGGCAACAAGGACAGAATCACAACCAGGAGGCCTCACCTGTAGGAATCTATAGTGATAGTTAATACATAGTTGCTAGGGGCAAGGTCGATGGACAGCCAACAAAAAGTACTAACAGATTCATTAATATTCAGACTGACATCAGCCTTCCCAGTGAAAAACCATGAATCTTAATTTCCAGAACAGAGCCATTGATTCAACAGAAGCCTGAATCTCCTTGAGGAAAGACCCTGCAATAGGACATCAAGTATATTCACTAGTTAATTTCCCAGTCCTTCCTCATAGGAACTTACAGCCTTTTATCAACATATCTGTACAATGGGAGAAGGGAAATACCCATATCTTTCAAGGGCATTTGGATATAGGGACTAAGAGGATGCTAAAACCATGAGGGCTAACATGCCTTCATGCTTCCTTCTTAGATTGGAAGAGGTAGATAGAGGCCAGGTGGCAAACAGAGTCCTGGCCTAAATCCATTTCACAGGGCATCAGTGTGTTCATGGACTCACCTTTGTTGATTTTCCTGATCCCCGAGTGCATTGATCAGGATAGATATACCTAGTAACTGGCAGAACACTCACACTAAGTCCTTGAACTGTGGAGTACACCTACGTAACTGGAAGAGCTAAGTGGAACCCTCTGAAGTTACCCAACCTCCAGGCCAAGACAGTAAATATACAGCAATATATTATGTAGGGTGGAATGGCAAGGAGTGTCATTGGAGTGCTGAGCTCAAAGATTTTAAGGAGATAGAAGGGTTGCTGCTCCCCATTACATCTCCATCTCATTTGCCAGTCTGGCTTCTGAAAAAAACCACATGGCTCACGATTGATATAACTACTGTCAACTCCATCACATGGCAGCCTAATTATAACTATTGTGGTTTCATAATTATCACAGATAATTATGACATAGCTTCTGCTACTTAGTATGTGGTCATTGATTTGGTGAATGCATTCTTTTCAGTTCCATCAGAAGGGAAGATCAAAAGCTTTTGCATCTGCCTGGGATAGACAGTGGTACACAATCAGGGTCTTGTCCCAGGAAATTGTACTCTCTCTAATGCTTTCTCCAGCAATATAGTTTAATGGCTGTTCTATTATCTGGATATGACACAGACTATTATGCTGATCCATTATATTGATGATATCATGAAGATCTGATGTAAAAAGGAGAAAACAGCGAGAATGGTGGAAGCCTTAATAAGGTATATGTGCACCAGTGGGTAGAAGAAATCCCTACAGAATTTCAGCAGCCGGCCAAATTGGTGAGTTTTTAGGGGAACAGTGGTTATTGCATCTTACATGTACTTCCTATTGTAAATCAAAGGAACTAGGAAGCTCTTCTGATTCGGAAAGATCATATATCATGCTTGGGAATATTGCTGTCATCCACTAACTGAGTTACTCTGAAGGCTGCCAGTTTTGCAGGGCCAAGAACGAGAAAGCAATCTGCAGCAGATTAAGCTACAGCTCCAAGTGGCTCTGCCACACAACTGGAAAATCTCATGGTGCTAGAGCAGGATCAACATGCATGACCTGTGGGTCAGCTGCCTACTTTTGTAAATAAAGAACTATTTGGTTCTCTAAGTTTTCCTATCTTTGTTCTAGGGCAATGGGTCTCAAATTTCAGTGTGTGTATGCATATGTATGTGTGTGTGTATTCCTCCTACTCAGAGGGCCTACAAATGCATGAATGGGGAGAAATGAAAGCCCTTTTTTTTAACAATAGAATAACACCTAATATAGAAGGAATAGAGTTCAAAATCAGCAGTGGTTGCTGGGAATTAAAGTTTGAGATAGTTACACAGTCTCAAAGTGTCCCCTATAAGTTCCTATTGATTATAAAGGGAAAAATAGTAGCTTTAAAGTGGAGCAACCTAACAGACACCACCTAAACAAATGATCAGCCCACCTGGTGCCCTTATCTTGGTTTCTAAATGTCATTCCCAACTGAAAGGAAGCCTGTAATCTTGGAGAAGAGGCCAATTTCAGGATGAAGACAGGGACAAGATGAGCCTGGGGACACTTGTCCAGAAAGTAATGAAGTGCTCAAAGAATGACAGGGATATATCAAAAGCACATGCAAGCCATCTTGAGGAAGGTCCCATTGGACAAATCTCTGAACATTTTAATGGCAGAATAAATGATGGCAGTAATGAATAACAGTCGTCTCTTGGTTTCTGCAGGGTATTGGTTCTATGACTCCCCATGGATGCCAAAATCCCCCAGATGCCTAAGTCCCCCAGTAGGCCCTCTGTATACTTGGGTTCCACATCTGTGGACTCAGCCAACCACAGATCAAGTTCCCATGGATATAGAGGGCATACTGGGTACATGTTTAAAAAAAACACGAATCCATGCATTTCTCTCTATATAAATAATTGAGTAAATACATAAATGGGGATAAGTGAAAGCTTTTTTTTTTTTTTAAAACAATAGAATAACACCTAAATACAGAAGAAAGGATGGAGTTCAAAAATGAGCATTGGATGCTGTGGACAGAAGTTTGAGATAGTTACACAGTCTCAAAGTGCCCCTTACAAATTTCCTGTTGATTACAAACAGGAAAATAGTAACTTTAAAATGAAGAAACCTAACACACCACCTAAACAAACAATCAAAGTTAACGCTAGCAATTTTGGAACAAATGAATGTCATGAGCCTTCTGATCAGAGGCACCAAGAAGAACACACCATCACTTCTGGTGGAATCCTGCCATACATAAGCTGAATCAAATCATGAAGAAAACTTAAACAAACCCAAGTGTCTTTTTTTTTTTTTTTTTTTTTTTTTTTTTTTTTTTACTTTGACAGGTTTTCTACCAAATAAAAAAAGGTGACCTTTACTCTTCAAAATTATCAAAAGAAGAATGAGGAACTGTTCCAGATTAAAGACATGACAACCACGCAACATGATTCTGTACTGGATCCTTCACTGAGCTGGGGGTAAGGGGAGCTAGAGCAGACATTGAGACCACTGATGGACATTTGATTAAAAACTATGAATTAGATAATATCAGTATTAACTTCCCTGGGTTTCCTAATTGTACTGTGGTTATATAAGAGAACATTCCTATTCTTCGGTAAAAGGTTTTGATGTTTTAAGCTTAATCTCCAGTGGTTTAGAAAAAATGTATGTGTGTCCCTATTTTTGTTTATATGTGAATATGAATATACATACATTTACACAGAAACAAAACAGGGGAAGGGTAAACAATTGGTGAATCTGGGCAAAAGCTATATAGCATTTATTATACTATCGATGTAATGTTTCTGTAGTTCTAATACCATATCAAAATTAAAAGCTTGGAAAAGACTACAAAAGTAAGGAGAAAGATTACAATGCAATGGTCTGGTGGGTCACAGTAAAGAGCCAAGACTTTACCCAGTGGAGCCAGTAATGGGTTGTAGGTTGGGTGTATTTTGGAGAGATGACTTTAGCCATGGTATACAGGAGGAGGAAGATAGGAGACCTGAGAAACAGTTTAAAACAGCAGCAGCACCAACAACAAATTTATGAAAAAGCCTGGGGACTGAATGATGGAATTTAACCCACATAAGCATCAGCACTTCCCACTGTGAATCCTGATCATGTCCCTTTATTCCTGAAAAGCTGAAGTAAGTAAATGTACTCAGCAAACCTTGACTAATCCATATCCATCTGTTTATGGACATCAAGAGAATACTGATGTGGCTTGCTCAGTGCTACGTAGTAAACAAACTTCTAAGGGACAACAGGCTCTCGCTCTGTTGCCCAGGCTGGAGCATAGTGGCACAGTCATGGCTCACTGCAGTCTCATCCCCCCAGGCTCAAGGGGTCCTCCCACCTGAGCCTCCCCAGTAGCTGGGACTACAGGGCATGCACCACCATGCCTGGCTATTGATTGATTGTTAGAGATGGAGTCTTACTATGTTGCTCAGGCTGGTCTCTAACTCCTGGGTTTAAGCCATCCTCCTGTCTTGTCCTTCTAAAGTGTTGGGATTACAGGCGTGAGCCACTGCACCCTGCCAGTAGTAAAATATTAACCCTATTTCTGGATGACCAGACAGACGCATAGTTCATTTTCCAAGCTTTCATTAGGAATTGAGTTCTCGACCACCTGGAACATTTTCCCTGGGCATCTGTGGGTGTTTATCCTAGAGGATATGCTGCTTTTGGTGGGTTTGTGGCTTAGGAAAGAACCCAACTGGAGCCAGGTCTCCTGGGGCCATAACGCCCTGCTCTGCTTAGCATCCCTGTAGCCAGGCTGGTTTCTCAACTCTGTAAATCTCAGTCATCTTTCTCTACTACTCTCATTTCCAAAGTGGAGATAAATAATAGCACCCACTGGTCGGGCGCGGTGGCTCACGTCTGTAATCCCAGCATTTTGGGAGGCCGAGGCGGGCGGATCACCTGAGGTCAAGAGTTCGAGACCAGCCTGGCCAACATGGTGAAACCCCATCTCTACTAAAAATACAAAAATTAGCCGGGCGTGGTGGCAGGCACCTGTAATCCCAGCTACTCTGGAGCCTGAGGCAGGAGAATCGCTTGAACCCTGGAGGCGGAGGTTGCAGAGAGTGGAGATCGCGCCGTTGTACTCCAGCCTGGAGGACAAGAGAGACTTCGTGGAAAACAAAAAACAAACAAACAAAAAAACACCAAAAAACAGCACCCACTACAGAGTTTTGCTCTAAGGATGAAATGAGATGAATAAATGTAACACAAGTGAAAAATAAAAGGAGCTAGGCATGGGCAGGGCCGCAGGGCCCGGGAGCTGGGTTTTGGTGGGGCGGGCGTGCGTGCCTTGCCCTGCTGTGTGTGCCTGGCTACGGAGGGAGGCGTGGCACATGTGGGGCGGAGCCTGAGTGTGCCTGTTTGGCACCACTCGGGGAAGCGGAGGCTATTCCCTGGAGGAAAGATGAGAGACTATCAGCTGTGGAGGAGACTGCCTTTATTGTTGAAGTGAGCAACACTGTAAAAGAGGTTATAGAAAGTGTAATTGGGGCTGGGCGCGGTGGCTCACGCCTGTAATCCCAGCACTTTGGGAGGCCAAGACAGGCAGATCACAAGGTCAGGAGTTCGAGACCAGCCTGGCCAACATGGTGAAACCCCATCTCTACTAAAAATACAAAAATTAGCCAGGCGTAGTGGTGGGCGCTTGTAGTCCCAGCTACTCATAGGGAGGCTGAGGCAGGAGAATCGCTTGAACCTGGGAGGCGGAGGTTGCAGTGAGCCGAGATTGAGCCATTGCACTCCAGCCTGGGAGACAGAGCAAGACTCTGTCAAAAAAAAAAAAAAAAAAAAAAATCGCAATTGGTGGTAATGCTTATCAACACAGCAAAGTGAACCAGTGGACCACAAATGTAGAACAAACTTTAAGCCAACTCCCCAAGCTGGGAAAACCATTTAAATACATTGTGACCTGTGTAATTATTCAAAAGAATGGAGCTGGAGCTGGATCACACATGGCAAGTTCCTGCTTCTGGGACAGCTCTACTGACGGGAGCTACACTGTGCGATGGGAGAATAAGACCATGTACTGCATTGTCGGCGCCCTCGGACTGTCTATTTGACCTCGCAGTCCATCCTATAACCTTTCCGCTTTTGTCTCTAGTTCATCTTCTAACCACCAGCCATGAATTCAATGAACTCCTTTCTCGTTCTCTTTAAGTGTGTTCTGTGGCACTCTGAAAAACCAGATGACTGCACTGTGATGTGAACTGCCCTGAAGTCAGATGTGTATCTCTGTAGGTCACCTGCAGCCTGCATTGCCACTTGTCTTAACTCTCAGTATTTCTTTTCAAAGGTGCTAAAATCTGAAATCTGCTAGTGTGAAACTTGCTCTACTCTCTGAGGTGATTCAAATACACTAATTTTCCATACTTTATACTTTTGTTAGAATAAATTATTCAAATCTTTAAAAAATGAGTTGATTACTTTTAGGTTCTTTCAACAAAAGCTGTTTTCAAAAACTGTTAAACACTTGTCCAGAGCTTTCCAGTACCTAAGCTAGATTTAACTTCATGGAGGTCTGTGTGGAAATGACATTAACTTCGCTAGGCTAGGAAAGATATGTTTTACAACCTGGTAAGTTTTGCTGAAAGATATGAGCACTCCATTTCCAAAGGTGCCTTCCTTTGCTCTTCAAAGAATCTGAAACCACATATGTTAACCATGAAAGAGGAGACCATTTTCCCCAAGAGATGACATAAGATGGTTTGCATGTCATTGTCCTCAAAACATGATACTGGTTATTCAAATACATGCATTATGTGTGCTCTGTTTAGAAAAGGGTGGTGAATATGAAGAGAACCACTCACGACATATTCTGATGGTTTTCCAGTAGCCTCATCATCATACAAGAAAGACAGATTATACCTCTGTGATATGAACACTCGTTCTTAAGAGTCGGGATTACATGTGTTCTTGGTTTGTTCAATAATAAAAAATACTCGGTTATACAGTGAATGGATAGCTGGTTTCATAGCATGAACTAAGGTCTCCAACTCCCAGTTTTTAATACTAAAGTAACCAATGTAGAGGTGTTAAGAGCACATGTGGGCTCCAGAAATAGGCTGCCTGAATGTGAAGATCTGCAGCATCTCTTAACCAGGTATGTGCTCGTATGCAAAACATTCATCCCCTCTCTGCTTCAGTCTCCTTGTGTCAAGTAGGTATGAGTATCTACTTCAGTGATTTGATGGGAAGAGTAAGTAAATTTACGTTAGAACTGTTCCTAGACCATAGTGTGTGTAAAATGTATGTTTGCTATTAGCAGAAGTAGAATTATTAGTAATGTATTTTATGACACTGGGTCCTGATGTCATTCTTTGAAAATGATTATCAGCACGTGTGTTAGTCAACTTTCGCTCAGAAGCTCAGGTTTAACTGAGCTTCAAGGAAGTCCCATAATATCTGTTGCTATAGTAAATTATTTGTCCTATATTAAATAATTGAGAGAAATCCATAGCAAGCTTCCTTCCGAACTTTGTATTGAGAGGGAAAAAGGAGAGTAACAAAAATTTTCAATAAACTTTAATTGTCCTTCCTTCGGGAGACGTTGTTAATATTCTACCCAGGTCCCCTTGGATCCCTTTTACTATTCTCTGTACATCCTCCCAACATGCATGCATTTTCTTCCCATGGCTCACATTTACCTCTTTTCTTCCCACGATTGTCCTTGGGCTACCGGATCTGCCTTTGTTGCCCATACCACAAAGCACACAAAGAGCTACACGTGTTTTAGTTTAAGCCCCTTGCAGCAGGACTAAGACACTTCAGATTCCAGGCTTCAAATTTGGATGAGCTCTAAAACGCTCTATGGAAATTCTCACCCCTGAGGGATCGGGCTGTTGCCACACTCCAGAGGACTCTGATATCACATCCTTCCCTGACTTCTGCCCCTGCCTTGTTCTCTTTCTCAGTTTTGTTTGGGAGCACATCTTTAATAAACAACTTACACATCCTCATCACAGGCTTTCATTCTGGAAACCCAAACCAAGATCTTCCTAAGCTTATTCTCCCCTGGGTGCTCAGCAGATGTGGATTCTCATACCTAAGGCCCTCTCTCCTCCTCCTCCTGGACGTGGTGAGGAGTAGAGGTTAGGAAGGCAACAGAGCCCTGGATTTCTGTGCAGTTCCCAACTGCCAACATTGTCAAGTCCACATCTCATATTCCCTGTGCTTGTAAGTGACAGCTTAATATCAATTTTATTTTTCAAGGAATAACTGTTCACCAGAGGCGGAACCCTTGCTGGTCAAAAAATGTATAGGTGATCTTAGGGCAAGAAACCTTTCTTTCAGGCACTTAATAGGATACTTACAGGCAGAGGCTTCCTGAGACTGTCATGCTCTGGGAACCAAGAGACCTAAGGTCCAGACCTGATTCTATCAAGGCCTCATGGTATGAGTTGGAGGCCCATGGAATACAAATGACTAATCTCCATATCTGCAAAGTGAGGGTACTTGGACTCATACACTTTCGAGAATTCAAATAACAGAGACTTTTCCCAGAAAAAAAATCCATTGTGCACAAATATTTTGCGTTCAATTTCAAGGGTTTCTAAATAGATCCCACTGAAGTCCATCACTGGATTCTTTACTAGATTATTTCTAATTATCTTAATAGTGCTCGCATTCTATATTTCTGTTTTCTCAAGTCTATAACTGAGACCCATGTAATCAAGGACAGACTGAGAATGCTTGAGTAAGTATAAATTCTTCTGAAGCATGAGGATCAGAACTGTTTTTAATTTGGTTTCTTTGTGGAGCAAAGATGCTATTTACTGCCAAGAAGAAAATATGTGTTTTAAAAATAAATTCTCCCACGTGCTAGGAGAAAACATCTGGGAACAGCATATATCTTATGTCCTTGGTGGGGAATATGTTATCTTTCTAGTAGAATGGAGTTGGAGTCTCACAAGAAAAGATTCCAGTCCCAGCTCTGTCACTTAGCAGATTTGATGATGAGCAAGAATAATAACTCAAAGTAATTTTACTGTTAAAATGGAAAAAAAAACCCTTATGCCCTCCTTATAGGGCTGTATTGGTGACAAAGTTAAATGAGACAATGCTCATACATTCTTTGGCATGTTATTCTCCTCTGTTTCGCTCTAGTTTCTGTTCCTCTTCCTGTCTTAAAGGGTGGTATTCTCTGAATTCTTTCATCCTTGACTCAATCTTATCTATACTGTCCTTCAGTTTTAACTTCAAGGGTGGCTGATGACTTCAAGTGTTGACCTTCAACCTCGTCCTGTCCCTCCATGTTCTGCAGTCATATAATCAGATGGGATGTTTTCCCATGGAGTGGGTTTCTGTGCTTTGGCCTATTCGCTAGGCAAATCTATTTTGGTAATGGAAGTGCTCTTCCTTTCAGAGGTTTCCCTGACCGTACTTCCTCCCACCAGCAGGAAGGACATATAATCCAGAATCACTGTTCAGATTATCTCTTCCCATCCACTCAGTGATTTTCCAGGGGGCAGATATATGAGCCCAGTGGGGGCTGTTCAAGTTCCTTCCCAAGAGTTGATGTGGTTGCTAAAAGCCAAGCCTCTTCAGCTTGTCAGATCAGAAGCTTGTTGATCGGAAAATAAAGCGTGTCAATTGTTATCACCACCATAAAGAGTGAGCCCAAGGGTGCTACAAAAGGAAATTCAAGCTGAGAGAATGAAAGAAAAATTCTGATTATAGTTGAGTCCTGGAATCCAGCTGTAACAGGTATAACCATGAGCCTTTTCAAAACCAAGTCAAACAAGCTTACATAATTTACATAACAAACTTACAGAAATTAGTTTATGTAATTAGGAATCTGTTGCATTATCTGAACTCAAGCTAAACAGTTCTCCTTGTGCCCTTGTTCCAGGTGGAGGTACTAATGTTCACTTAGTCATTCCAACAGAAAACCTGGAGTCATCCTTAACTCTTCCTCCTCCTCCTCTTCCATCATGCCTACACCCATTATACCCACCAGTCCTACTGTTCTTTAGTATTTCTCAGATTGTCTCACTCTTCTCCATCTGAGCTCCCACCATCCTAATTCATACACTCTCCTTCCTGGGTTACCATTAGATCTTACCAGTCTTTTTGTCTCTGATCTTGTCTCTGATCCTCTCATGTTACTGTGGTGTGAGACCAAAGAGAATGAATTTATATAAAACACATCTGGCCATGGCATTTATCTGTTTAAACGTCTTCCGAGATCCTGTTACCACAGGATAACATTCAATCTCTTCACATGGTACATAAAATGTTTCATGTGGCCTGGCATGGTGGCTCATGCCTGTAATCCCAGCATTTTGGGAGGCCGAGGTGGGTGGATCGCCTGAGGTCAGGCGTTTGAGACCAGCCTGGCCAACATGGTGAAACCCCATCTCTACTAAAAATACAAAAATTAGCTGGGTGTGGTGGTGGGCACCTGTAATCCCAGCTAGTTGGGAGGCTGAGACAGGAGAATCACTTGAACGCGGAAGGCAGAGGTTGCAGTGAGCTGAGATTGTGCCATTGCACTCCAGCCTGGGCAACAAGAGCGAAACTCCATCTCAAAAAAAAAAAGTTTCATGTAATCTTTAGCTGCTCTCTGCTTCCCACATAACCATCTGGAAACAGCACTGTTTGTAGTCATTACCCACTGGTGATATGCTGTCACCCACATTTGGTACCTTTGCTCATCACTTTGGGAGAGCAGTGTAGCTTGTTGCTATTAAAAAATGAGGCTTTAGAATCATACTGACCTGAGTTCAAATCCTCATTCTGATGTGTACCACCCACTGCTTTGGCAAGCTACTTAACTTTTACAGCCTTATTGTTAGATTTGAAAAATAGGGATGCTGATAGTAGCGGTTTCATTGAACACAGTATCATCAGAGTTAAGATTGCATGAAAAGCACTTAAGACAGTATCAGAAGGCAGCAAGGCCTGGTACATGTTGGGCATTTTTTTGTTGTTTGTATTTCCTTTGCCTAGAATGCTCTTATTGCTGACTTTGTCCCACTATTCATTTTGCTGGCTCACTGCTGCACAACCTCTGACTTGGCTCAGATATCATCTCTTCCAAAGGCATCCTCGGGTGGGGGAGTCTGCATCTGTTACCCTAGGCTCATCACCCTCATTGCTCTTAGCACATGTATCAGACTTACCTTCTCATCTATTCTGAGTTCACTGAGGGCCATGTCATCATCTTTGCATCTCCATTTCCTAACAATTTTTGGATTGAATTGAATAGAAATGTTACCTTCCTCCTCAGCCTCCAGTGGGGAGCAGGGGGGAACTAAGCAGCAACCATGTTAATTTCCTTGGATTCTTTTGCATGCTGTTTTTCATTATTTTTCTCAATACACATAATTTAAAGCCATTCTACCTGTCCGCTTTTATCCTGTTAGTCTCTGACAGGTGAGATATTAGGAGAGACAGGATGTGTGAGTACAAATAAGTAGAAACAATTTGACAAACGTTCTCTTTCTTCCAAGAAAAGCAGCTCTTTTCCTGTTTTTCTCTGGCCTTGGAATGATGGATTGTAAAAATTGAATCAACATCTCCTTTTATTACAACACATTAGCTGGGCCCAGCCGAAGATTTATAGCTTTCTGTTAAAAAAAAAAAAAAGGGTCTAGGGAAATGTTAAATACTCAGTTTTTACCATCCTTTCTGCTTTTCACCCCCACCCCAATCCTATGGGAATAGATGGTCAACACATGGTGCTTAGGTAGTTACAAAGTCTGGGAATTACTGAGTTGGAACTAGATGGCAAGGAGAAAAGGCTAGTTGGCTTAGTTTGTTTCGTGAGTCAGACTTCCAAAAGTGGCTTGGTTGTTATTCTATCTTTTAAATATGGGGTCTTGTTATATTGCCCAGGCTGGTCTCAAACTCCTGGGCTCAAGTGATTCTTTCATCTCAACCTCATGAGCAGCTGCAATTACAAGTGTGAGCCACTGCACCTGGCTAGCTTGGTTTATATGAAAAAGCAGTGAGTTTGGAAATGGTTGAATCTGTTTGTCTTTTTTATAGGTAGAGAAACCAGGACTCAAGAAGTTTAACATTCACTAGCTGGGTGATCCTGGGGAGATTATTTTCCTTAAGTGCTATTGAAAGGAGAAAATCATATAATGTTCATGGAACACCTATCAGACACCTATGAGAGTGCTGGTGCACAGGAGCACCTAACACTTTTTTTTGTGTACACCTAGTAACTGAAAAGAGTGGTCATAACATGTCACTGCCAGTTCCCCTTTAAGGTTTTATTTCCCATAAGGGAGATGTCCTGTTACTCTTACCTGCATTCCTCACATTTTTACATGGAGAAGGGACTCTCTGTTCCACTATCCAGAAGTATATGAAGAGTACTTCCAGCTCTCTTCCTTTTGAACTTTGCTTTGGCTCAGAGTAGTAGTAAAGGGGTCCCGTCCTGTTAGGGTAATGAGCTGAGCCTGTGTGGCTGATCACCAGGGTGATCATTCTTTTCTGGGTTCCCCCAACCCACAGGATGTGTGTTGTCTTCTACTCCCTTTTGTGGGGCACTAACAGGGCCCAGCTGGTTCTGTAGAGAAGACTTTGATGTCCTGCAGGGTCAGTGACTGGATGGCAGGTATCTATAGCATGTGAAATCTCAAGAGGCTTATTATGACCACATGTGTCAACTGCGTTCTCCAATCTAGTTGCCAGAAATGAAGTTAGGGTATTTAACTCCGTCTGACTTCTGTGTTATTCCTTGGTTGATTTCCTAATTTGAGACTAAATAGAAAAGTTGAAGGCGCTAGGCCCATTGCTCATGCCTGTACTGTAATCCCAGCACTTGGGGAGACTAAGGTGTCAGGATCACTTGAGCTCAGGAAGTCCAGACCAGCCTAGACAACATAATGTAGACCCCATCTCCACACACACACACACGCGCGCAAAAAATTGGCCAGGCATGGCTGTGCATGTCTGTAGTCCCAGCTACTCAAAAGGCTGAGGTAGGGGGTTTGCTTGAGCCCAGGAAGTCAAGGCTGTAGTAAGCCATGATCACACCACTGCATTCTAGCCTGGGTGACAGAACACGAGTTAAGAAAAAAAAATTGTTGAAGGCTAATGTATTAGTCCATTCTCATGCTGCTATGAAGAAATGAAGAAATACCCAAGACTGGATAATTTATAAAGGAAAGAGGTTTAATTGACTCACAGTTCTGCAGGGCTAGAGAGGCCTCAGGAAACTTATAATCATGGCAGAAGGGGACACAAGCACATCCTTCTTCACAAGGCAGCAGCAAGGGGAAGAAGAGAGAAGGGGGGCGGAAAGCCCCTTATAAAACCATCAGATCTCATGAGAACTCACTATCATGAGAACAGCATGGCAGTAACTGCCCCCATGATTCAATTACCTCCCACTGGATCCCTCTTATGACACATGAGAATTATGGGAACTACAAGATTAAATTTGGGTGGGGACACAGCCAAACCATATCAGCTAACTAATGTTAGTATCTTGTAAGATCTTGATCCATTGGCCAGATGTGTTGACAGACAAATTCTGGTGGCTGGGAACACAACTAATAAGAAGCCAGATCAAGGCTTTGGGCCTTGCCAGGGCCCCAAACCTCAAATATTAGTACAAGAGCAGTTGGTGGATCATGGAAGCATCTTTCTCCATTGCTCATGATGAACAACTGTTTCTACTTGGTCAAGCTGATTAGGACTTAGGAAGCAGGGCCCTGTGATGCTCTAGCACTGACCTGAACTGACTTGGGCATGTGTAGTCATTCCCTTGGCAAAGGGCGGCTCAGGCAAAAATAATAGGAAAAGTGTGTTTGAGCTTTGGTTAAGGCTCCATTCCAAAGAGGCAAATCTTTCCAGTGCGGCTGACTTGACTTTGGTGGGTGTTCCTATTTTTCTTGCTTCTTAGCCAAATCTGCAGGCCAGGACTTTAATCTGGAAAGACAGCTGTATTTCTTGTGGGGCTCAAGGCATTGCTGTAGGCTTCTTGCAAGTCATATGAAGTTAGCCTCAGACCACCTGCCTCAAATTCAGTTACTACTTGTGCTGTTTACAGATAGCATCCAGAGCCAAGTTAGATAGCTAAGAAAATAAGCAAATGAAATGCAAGTACTTTGTTTAGATCTTAGTTTGAACAATACATTTTGAGACAATTAGGGATATTTGAATATAGATAGGGTGTTAGACAATACCAAAGAGTTATTCATAATTTTGGGGGTATAATATTTTATGTAAGAAAAATATCTTTTTTAAAGGGCTGGCTATTGAATTATGTAGGAATGACATGTTTGCCATTAATTTTAAGGAAATATTGCTTGGAGTATCAAATCTCTAAAGCAATGTAAAATATTAGGAGGCCCACTAGGAACATGTATATAAACTATATTTTGTTGGGTATAATAGTATCAATAGTAACAACAGGAATAGTATCAATAATACAATCAGTTAAATGGAATTCAGGATGGTTCAATGATTTACTTTATTAATAGCCCCAAGGAGTAAAAAACTCACATATAATCATTACAATGTGAAAGACATTTGAAAAAAAAACTCAACAACCCTTCCCAAAAAGTAATTATTAGATTGTAGATGTTAAAGTTTATTACAAAGTTCAATAATTGAGAATGTAATACAGGAAAAGAAAATAACTGTATAGAATAGTACGTTCACATGCAGACCTAAGTACATATGGGAACATAGATTTTAATATCTAGCAAGTTATATATATTTCTAATCAGATTCCTCCACCCAAAGCAATAAGCCTGGATTAGAGTGAAATACCAAAAGTAATCTGATACTTACTAGTATTAACACTAGATTTGATATTAGTAGTACTATTTAAAATGTTTGTTTTTAGAGACGTGTCTTGGTATACCGCCCAGGCCGGTCTCAAACCCCTAGGCTCAAGCAATCCTACCTTCTCAGCCTTCTGAATAACTAGTAGTATTTAATATTATTCTGAATGTACCAGTCAAAGCAGTTAAATAGAAGAAAAAAACAGGTATAAGAAGAACTTGGTATGTTATTTGCAATAATTATTTCTAAATATGTATACTAATTTTCTATGAATTATTTTGGTATCTACTAATACTACATAAATGTGACAAGTTGGAACTTTAATATATATAAATTAGTAACATTTTTTAAAAAAAGATTAAAAACAATGAATGATCAACATATAATGGAAGAAAAGATCATATTTATAGAACTAAGGTAAAACAATTAAACACATAGGAATAAGCCTAAGAAATGTGGGGGACCTATACATAATCAAATCTTTTTTTTCTCCTTTTTCACCTTTTAGGTTCAGAGGGGGACAGGCTGCTTATGAATGATTTAGCATCATCCCTTTGGTGCTGTTCTCATGGTAGTGAGTGAGTTCTCATGAGAACTGGCTGTTTAAAAGTGTGTAGCACCTCCCCCCTCACTCTCTTCCTTCTGCTCTGGCCATGTAAGATGTGCCTTTCTTCCCTTTTGCCTTCCACCATGATTGAAAGTTTCCTGAGACCTCCCCAGAAGCAGAGGCCAGCATCATGCTTCCTGTGCAGCCTGCAGAACCATAAGCCAATTAATTCTTTAGGAATTACCCAGTTTCAGGTATTCTTTAGGAATTACCCAGTTTCAGGTATCTCTTTATAGCAGTGCGAGAATGGACTAATACAGGCATATACTCAATAATGATTTTGCTGGGTCAAACAGTAGTTCTGAGTTCTTTGAGAAATCTCCAACTGCTTTCTACAGTGGCTGAACTAATTTACATTCCCACCAGAAGTATATAAGCATTCCCTTTCCTCCACAATCTTGCCAGCATCTGTAATTTTCTGACTTTAATAATAGACATTCCGACTGGTGTGGGATATGACACCTCATTGTAGTTTTGATTTGCATTTCTCTAATGATTAGTGATGTTCAGCATTTTTAATGTTTGGCTGTGCATACGTCTTCTTTTGAGAAATGTCATCTTGAGAAATGTCTGTTCATGTCCTTTACCCATTTTAACAAGGTTGCTTGTTTTTTGCTTGCTGATTTAAGATTCCCTATAGATTCTGGATATTAGAACTTTGTCAGGTGCATAGTTTGCACATATTTTCTCCCATTCTGGAGGCTGTCTGTTTACTCTGTTGATAGTTTCTTTTGCTGTGCAGAAGTTATTTAATTGGGTCCTACTTATCTACAAATATTCTTTATTGCAATTGCTTTTGGAGACTTTGTCCTGAAATCTTTGCCAAGACCTATGTCCTGAATGGCATTTTCTAGGTTTTCTTCTAAGGTTTTCATAGTTTTAGGTCTTACATTTAAGACTTTAATCCATCTTAAATTGAGTTTTGTATGTGGTGAAAGGAAGGGGTCCAGTTTCAATCTTCTGCATATGGCTAGCCCGTTATCCCAGCACTATTTATTAAGGAGTCCTTTCCCCATTTCTCGTTTTTGTCAATTATGTCAAAGACCAGATGGTTGTAGGTGTGTGGCTTTATTTCTGGGTTTCCTAACCTATTCCATTGGTCTATATATCTGTTTTGGTACCAGTACCATGTTGTTTTGGTTACTGTAGCCTTGTGGTATAGTTTGAAGTCCAGTAGTGTGGTGCTTCTGGCTTTGTTCTTTCAGCTTAGGATTCCTTTGGCTATTCAGTCTTTTTAGTTCCATATGAATTTTAGAATCATTTTTTTTTCTAATTCTGTGAAAAATGATGTTGCTGGTCTGAGAGAAATAGCA
Organism: Hylobates moloch; assembly: GCF_009828535.3. NCBI lineage: Eukaryota > Metazoa > Chordata > Mammalia > Primates > Hylobatidae > Hylobates > Hylobates moloch. The sequence continues at coordinate 75,154,083 of NW_026652292.1, read as the reverse complement.
CTGAATCTGTAAGTTGCTTTGGGTAATAAGGCCATTTTAACAATGTTGAGTCTAGTCTTCCTATCCATGAGCATGGAATGTTTTTACATTTGTTTGTGTCATCTCTGATTTCTTTTCTTTTCCTTCTTTTTTGAGATGGAGTCTTCCTCTGTCACCCAGGCTGCAGTATAGTGGTGCAATCTTGGCTCACTGCCTCCCAGGTTCAAGCAATTCTCCTGCCTCAGCCTCTCAAGAAGCTGGGATTACAGGCACCCGCCACCATGCCTGGCTAATTTTTGTATTTTTAGTAGAGACAGGTTTCACCATGTTGGCCAGGCTGGTCTCGAACTCCTGACCTCAGGTGATCTACCTGCCTCAGTCTCCCAAAGTGCTGGGATTACAGGCATGACCCACCACGCCAGCCGTCATCTCTGATTTTTTTAAGCAGTGTTTTGTAATCCTTTTTGCAGAGATGTTTTACCTCTCTAGTTAGCTATATTCCTAGGTATCTTACTTTTGTTTTTTGTTTTTTGGGGTTTTTTTGGCTTTTGTGAATGGGATTGCATTCTAGATTTTGCCCTCAGCTTGGATGTTACTGGTGTATAATTTTTGTATATCAATTTGATATTCTGAAACTTCACTGCAGTTGTTTATCAGTTCTAGGAGCCTTTGGACCGAGACTATGGGGTTTTCTAGATAGAAATATATTGTCTGCAAAGAGGTAGTTTGACTTCCTCTCTTTCTATTTGAATAATATTGACTTCCTACGTATGCAAGCACAGGATGTGCCTCTGTTGTCTATCATTTTTTTCACCGTGTCAAAAATGGAAATACATCTTTATATATCATAAACAAATTATAATCTCAAGTAATGCCCACCATGCAAAAAAATTACTTTAAATGTTATTTAACTATTATTTAATTCATCTGGAGAAATAAAAATTTAGGAAGATCCCAAGGGAATGGCAAAAAGAGAAGGGAAGTGGTAAAGGGTAGAAGAAAAGGGCTAACACAGCGGTGTCTGAGACTGATCTTTAGAAGGGTCTGCTTGAAGGTTGGCCCCAGGCTGGTAAACAGTTACTCACACTGATAGGAAGTTTCCTCTCAATAAGAGTGTCTCACTGTGCCCATTGTGGGCAGACAATGTGGTTTGTGCTGAATGCATGCCAGGCAGAGGGTGTCAACAAAACCAGGCCCCAATAAAAATTGTTTTTTTATGAGCTCTAATAAAAACCTCTAATGAGCTTCCCAGGTAGGTACTTTGTCACAACTCCTTGCAGTAGGAGTTAAGTGTGCCCTGTGTGACTCCACAATTAGAAGATTCCTGGGGGCTTGTACCTGGTTTATTCTGGACTTGTCTCTATGTACCCTCCCCTTTTGCTCACTGTATTTTGTATCCCTTCACTGCGATAAATCTTAGCTACAAGTATGACTATATGATGGGTCCTGAGAGCTCTTGTAGTGGGTCATGAAAACTCGGGGTGGTCTTGGTGGGACCCCTGACACAGATAGATACTTGAAGGAGATGCTTGGAAGGATAAGACGGCAACTCAGGAAGAAACACTGATTTGGAAAGGCTAGAGAAAGGAAGGTTTTAAGAAAACTAGAATGGTTAATTTTCAAATGCTTCTGAGCAACAGTAAAATTAAAATGCAAGTCTTAAAGTAGTTTACTAAAAGCTAAATAAGACAACTTGGCCAGAAGCCTAGATGACAAACATTACCAAATTGAGGCAAGGGGATGCAAATTGTTGTCTGATTGTTTGTCTTAAAGTCTAGATTGTAGACTAAAGGTTAATAGAGAAACTTCACATATGTGCACTGTTGTGGATTGAATTGTGTTCCCTCAAGTCTAAAGCCCTAAAAGTTATCAATGTGACCATATATAGAAATAGGATCTCTGCAGATATAATTAGGTGGTCATATTGGATTACAGTGGACTCTAAATCCAGTATGGCTGGTATCCTTAGAAGAGGGAACTGTGAATACAAAGATACAGTGGGGAAAGGCAAAGCAAGATGATGGAATAGAAAGCTCCACTGATTGTCCCCCCAACAAGACGACCAAGTTAACACCTATCTACACAGAAAAAAAACACCTTTATAAGAACTAATAATCATGTGAGCACACACAGCACCTGGTTTTAACTTCATATAGCTGAAAGAGGCACTAAAGAGATAGAAAAAACAGCCCTGAATTGCCAACACCACCCCTCCCTCACCCATTGGCAGCAGCAGGCACAGCAGCATGATGCAGAGGGCATCTCTGGGTGCTGAGGGAGAGAGAACACAGCAATTGCGAGGCCTTGAACCCAGTGCTGTCCTGTTAGAGCAGAAAGGAAATCCAGGCCAAATTTAGCTGATGTCCACCCAGAGAGGGAGCATTTATTATTATTTCTTTTTGTAGTGCTAAGTTTTTATTCCCTTTTCTTTATTGTTTGTGTATCTGCTACAGTTTTTTGCTTTGTGTTTACTTAGGACTGAAATAAAACATCTCATAAGTATAATAGACTATTTTATACTGATAACATAAATTCTGTTGCATACAGAAACATTAGACTCGTACCTGTCCCCCACACAATTTTTTCACTTATTTCACTATTTACATTTTTTATATTATATATTTCTTGAAAACCTGTAGTTATTATTATTTTTGACTGTTTTGACTTTTTAAAAATTATACTTTAAGTTCTGGGATATATGTGCAGGTTTGTTACATAGGTGTACGTGTGCCATGGTGGTTTGCTGCACCCAACAACCTGTCATCTACATTACGTATTTCTCCTAATGCCATCCCTCCCCTAGCCCCCCACTCCCCAACAGTGTGTGATGTTCCCCTCCCTGTGTCCATGTATTCTCATTATTCAACTCCCACTTATGAATGAGAATAGGCAGTGTTTGGTTTTCTGTTCCTGTATTAGTTTGCTAAGAATGATGGTTTCCAGCTTCATCTATGTCCCTGCAAAGGACATGAACTCATCCGTTTTTATGGTTGCATAGTATTTCATGGCACATATCTGCTACATTTTCTTTATCCAGCCTATCATTGATGGGCATTTGGGTTGGTTCCAAGTCTTTGCTATTGTAAACAGTGCTGAAATAAGTATATGTGTGCATGTGTCTTTATTATAGAATGATTTATAATCCTTTGGACATATACCATGCCCTGCTAAATTTTTCTATTTTTATTTTTATTTTTTTGTAGAAACAAGGTTTAACTATGTTGCCTAGGCTGGTCTTGAACTCCTGAGCTTAAGCAATCCACCCACTACAGCCTCCCAAAATGCTGAGATTACAGGAGTGAGCCACTGCACCCAGCTAATTTTTTATTATTTAAAGGAGGGTCCAAAATTTGTGTAAATGTCCATCTCACCTCAAAAAACTAGTTCTGCCCCTGGCTGTGGTCTTAAGTAGAGAAATATAACTACTTCTGAAGGAGATCTTGGCAATGAGGAAACTAGAGGTATACATATACCCTGACCTTTTTATCCTGCTACCTTCTGATCGTCAAACCCAAACAGAAGCCAGAGATTAAGGGAGCCCTTATACTTCAGTCCATAGAGTTCGGCCTCTCTGGACATAAGCAGGGTGGTGAAGAGACAAGCAGAACATATCCAGCATTGTGAAGAACCTCAGTGGTTGCCATGAGAACCTCAATGGTTGCCATGAGAACTTCTGTGGTTGCCATAATGGGTCTTCCACTAGAATTACACCCAGAGACACGCTACCTGTGCCCATCCCCACTCATTCTTCTCCACTGGAAATGGAATGACATGCAAGTACTGCCTCTGGGAGAAGGAAGTGAGTATGGAAGGATCAGCTCCTTCTGAGCGCTCTTCTATTGGTGCCTGACTGTCTGCCTAGCTGCAGAGAGGGCTTGTCCTGTGTGTGCTCAGGCCATATGGCCCGTGGTTCTCCAGCTGTGCCAGCAAATGGGATCTTGTCTGCCAATCTAGGGCCAAGACAGAAGAACGCTCACTTGAGAATCTGGTTTAGATGGACTGAAATAGGGTTCCTTCCAGCTCTACTTGATGGTAGTAATAATGACAGTAATAATAAACAGCATTATTATTATGATCTAGTCCAACCCCTACATTCTACAGGTTAAAACTTTATTTTGCTTTTAAAAATTGCTTCATTTAAATATTTATTATGGCTATTTATTTTTAGCTTTCTTACAAGTCTTAGTTCTTACTGTCATTGAATATATGGATAACTTCCAGTTTTAGAAAGCATTTGTGTAAATTACTAGCAAATACAACTGACAATAATGATCTTCTCATTTTATTTGAGAAACCTGAGTTCTAAATCATAATTTTTTTATTGGCTTTCCTAGTGAAATTTCTAACAAAATAAATATAGATTGGAAAGAAGAACACTATTTCCTGCTAAATATAATACAGAATCCTTTAAAAGACAGGGATTTATATAATATTGGGGCTAGATGAAAAGAAGTGACTCATCTAGTATTTAATTTTTTTAAAGTTTTTTGATACATAATATTTGTACATATTTATATGGTACATGTGATGTTTTGTTACATGCATACAATGCGTAATGAGCAAGTGAAGGTAGTTAAGGTATCTACCACCTTGAGTGTTTACCAGTTCTATGTGTTGGGACCATTTCAAGTCCTGTCTTCTTCATATATATATATGTGTGTGTAGTTATATATATATATGTTATATATATATGTTATATATATGTTATATATATGTTATGTATATAAATATATATGTTATATATAAAATATATATATATATATAAAAAATATATAAAATATATATATTATTTTTAGATGTTTCTTAATAGCATGATCTCGGCTCACTGCAACCTCCACCTGCCAGGTTCAAGCGATTCTCCTGCCTCAGCCTTCTGAGTAGCTGGGATTACAGGCATGCGCCACCATGCCCGGCTAATTTTTTTTCTTTTTTTTGAGATGGAGTCTTGCTCTGTCACCCAGGCTGGAGTGCAGTGGTGTGATCTTGGCTCACTGCAACCTCTGCCTCCTGGGTTCAAGCAATTCTCCTGCCTTAGCCTCCAAGGTAGCTCGGACTACAGGCATGTGCCACCATGCCTGGCTAATTTTTTTTGTATTTTTTGTAGAGATGGGGTTTCACCATGCTGGTCAGGCTGATCTCAAACTCCTGACCTCAAGTGAGCCACCTGACTCAGCCTCCCAAAGTGCTGGGATTACAGGCATGAGCCACCACACCTGGCCCCTTCTACCTATTTTAAAATATATAATATGTCATTAACTAAAGTCATCCTACTCTACTATCAAACATTAGAATTTATTCCTTCCATCTGTCTGTACCAACTAACCAATCTGTCTTCATTCCCCATCCCCACCCACCTGCTTCACACACAAGCCCTTCCCAGCCTCTGGTGACCATCACTGTTCTCTCTACCTCTATGAGATTAGCTGTTTTAGCTCCCACATATGAGTAAGAACATGTGATATTTTTCTTTGCTTGGATTATTTCACTTATAATGACCGGCAGTTCCATCCATGTTGCTGCAAATGTCAGGATTTCATTCTTTTTATGGCTGAATACTATTCATTGTGTATATATACACCACATTTTCTTTATCCACTCATCCACTGATGGACGTTTATGTTGATTCCTTAGCTTTGCTATTGTGAATAGTGCTGCAATAAACATAGGGGTGCAGGTATCATTTTCCTATACTAATTTCCTTTCCTTTGGAAAAATACCCAGTAATGAGATTGCTAGATTGTATGGTAGTTCTATTTTCAGTTTCTTGAAAAATCTCTATAATGTTTTCCATAATGACTGTATGAATTTACATTCCCACCAACAGTGTATGAACTCCCTTTTCTCTGCATCCTTGCCAACATCTGTTATTTTTTGCCTTTTTGATAACAGTCATTCTAACTGGGGTAAGATGATAGGCTAAATTAGGAGTTCATCAAAGGATCAAATTGCTTCTTTTCCTCAAAACATGTGCAGACAAAAACAACAATAGCCACAGCAATAACAGGTAAAACTGGAGCTGTTCTGGCTGGGGTGTGGGTGGGGTATGGGGACCCTAGTGCCACCTGCTTAGCCCTGAAGCACCTGCCCATTCTCCCCAGTGATTTTTAAACCATGGGACCAGCTTAGAGATCTCCAGGGGCCCACCCGCACAATGGCTAGTTATAGGAGTTCATTATAAAGTATTATTCAGAATTCCTAGGTAATAGATGTCCATGGTTCAAACTACCTTATTAAGAGCTTTAAGGGCCCAAATCCTCGAAGACGGCATTGGAGAGGAGGGCTGTAGAGGGGTGAGGTATAGCTGTCTTAGGATCAGCCTTGTCTAAGTTGCTGAGATGCTGATGGGCAGACTACCCTATAATCTGATGCACTATTTACTGTCTAGTGTTTAAAAGAAGACTGGGAAATTTGTTTTTGAGTATATTAGGCTTGAAAGGGTAAATCTCCAAGTTAAGGATACAATTGCTTTTTATGTCAGTTCATAGATATATGTAAAAATGTTTGAACAGCAAGGCTGTAGTAGCTACTTTCCCCCAAAGCTGTTGCTTATTCTGCTTTTATAAAAGAGAACTTGAGGATTTTCAAGTGTGGTCCCTGGAACAGCAGCATCGGCATCTTCAGACGCACTGACTCAGAATCTGCCTTTTAATGGGTTTCTTAGTCATTTGCATGCACAATAAGCGGGTGCTTCTCAAACTCCGCTGAGACTTTAAATCACAGGCTTATTATGCACAAGGCCCTGGGAAGTCTTGCTCTTAGTCCCAGCAATATAGTAAACTAGCAACAAAAAGCCATAGCAAGCAGGTATTCTACTTTGGAGAGATCAGTGCTGAACAAGTTTTTTTTTTTTTTTTTTTTTTTTTTTGAGACGAGTCTCGCCCAGGCTGGAGTGCAGTGGTGCAATCTCGGCTCACTGCAAGCTCCACCTCCCGGGTTCACGCCATTCTCCTGCCTCAGCCTCCCGAGCAGCTGGGACTATAGGCGCCTGCCACCACGCCTGGCTAATTTTTTGTATTTTTAGTAGAGACGGGATTTCACTGTGTTAGCCAGGATGGTCTTGATCTCCTGACCTTGTGATCCGCCCGCCTCTGCCTCCCAAAGTGCTGGGATTACAGGCGTGAGCCACCACGCCTGGCCAACAAGTTCTTAATTGAACTGGACAGCAACAGCATCTTGGTTCACTTCCCTTCAACCCTGGATTTCAGGGTCCTGTCCAGTGTGCACAGTGCAAGGACACTGTCTTTCAGTCCCCCATTTCTTCCTCCATGCTTGCCCCTTCCCCCTACACCTCTGGTTCACATTACCATTAATTATTGCCTATGGCACTGCTTCCTCTAATAATATAAAGATGCCATCTTCCCCACTGGACCATAAGCACTTTATATATTCCTTTCATTTTCTAAGAGCAATAGCAATGTCATGGCAACATCTAATCCCTGACTGTGAGATGGGGGTGGAGTTGGTGAGGTAATCAGGACAGGTGTTCTTGAGAAAGAAAACAATTCACTAGATGAAGGGAGAAATGAAGGAGCAGTGTTCTAGTCAGTGTTTCTCGCACTCTCATTTCCATGCAAGCCATCCAGGCATCTGCAGATTCTAATCCAGGAGGTTGGGATGGGGCCAGAAATTCTATAGTTCTTCCAAGATATCAGGTAACGCTGATGCTATCAGACCAAGGACCACACTTTGAGTAGCAAATTCTAGGCAACATAAGGACAAGGATCTTGCTAGTATACTCACTGTTACATCAAGATGGTCTGTGCCTGCTCCAGAAAAGATGTCAATCAATTAGTAAGTGCTTATTGAATCAACACTATCGGAAATACCATGTTGAGTGAATTCTCATAATCTGCAAGATATAAAATATGCTAGTTTTAGCTATAAAATTAGAGCTAATACTACATGCATTGGGACACAGGGAGGCTAAGTTACTTGCGCAGTCAGACAGTTAATGTGGCAAGTTATTTAGCAAATATTCCCCATGGTCCCCTACATTTCCTGATTTCCCTTGCAGATAGTTGAAACTGTTGAACTAATTCCAGCTAATGGAATGTTGGGGGCATGGCATGTGTCACCTCCTGGCTAAGGCATTAAAGAGCCAGTGTTCCTTTCTCCTGCCCTATCTTCCCTGTTTTGTTATGCCATCTGAAGCATGTGGCCCGCAAGGTGAGGTTGGCAGGAGTGCTGTCCAGCCTTTAGCGGACTTCACATGGGGATGCATAAACCTTTGCTGTATTTAACGTACTTCAAATTTTAGTTTTGTTATATTATTCTGACTAATATGGGCTCAGTGTTGACATCAGGCAGCCCTTTGTACAATGAATGGCCAATGCTCTGAGGAATATTTGAAGACTTGTAAGGTTTAGCAATAGCAGCAGCAGACACCGTTCTTTGCAACTTGGTCAATGTGCATTCTATAACAAGCACCATTTGCTTTCTAGCTGTCTTTTTTACATAAGGACATGTTTCTAAGCACAGTTAGGGTGGGGAAAACCATGGTTTTAGAGATTTCGTGAGCTGCATTCATTAACTGAATAAAACATTATTTTGGAACAGTATTAATGCATACCTACCCAAACATTTCACTTTACAACCTATATAATATATAACTCATATAACAAATGGAGGATGTAGGTTATGCACACAATGGCTGCTGTGGTCTGAATGTTTGTGTCCTTTCAAAATGTATATGTTGAAACCTAATCTCCAATGTGATGATATTAACAGGGGATGCCTCTGGGCAGTGATGAAGTCATGAGGGTAAAACCCTCATGAATGGGATTAGTGCCCTTATAAAGAGACTTTAGAGAGCTCATTCATTCCTTCTACCATGTGAGAACTCAGTGAGAAGGTGCCTTCTACGAACCAGGAAGTGGACCCTCACTAGACACTGAATCTGCCTACGCCTTGATTTTAGACTTGCCAGTCTTAAATTTCTGTAATGAGCTACCCAGTCTATGGTATTTTGTTATTGCAGCTGGAGCAGGAGGCTAAGGTAATGACATATAGATCTGTGTGGGAATAAAAGGTGCATCATCTGACTTGCATTTATATGCCAAAAGAACATGACTGTTATTTATATGTTTCTAGTGATAGTGAACTGCATAGAGTAGAAAAATTAAAAATAGAAAACCTGAAAAAAAATCAATATAGCAATCAAATCAGAATTTGAGACTTTCCAAACCCTCCTTCCTGACCCCATTCATGTTTCTCCTTCTCTGTTAAAGACACCCACCCAAGATGTTTCCATTGGTGAGATGGCTTACCACTTCAAGTAGCAGTTAATTTCTATTCTCTGAAACAATTTACATCAAATACAGAAATACAGAAAGTGACCCAACTCACTCAATGAGAGTAGTATCATCTTGATAATGAAACACTGTAAGGATGTACTGAAAGGGGAAATTACAGAGCAATATCACTTACATAAAGATTTCTATTAGATCTGCAAACTTAGCAGTACCATTTATACATACAGATCATGGCAAGGTAGGGTTTGTTCCAGGAATATAAGGAGAAACATGAGAAAAATCTATTATTTTTAAAAGAGACAAAACTCTTTTAAAAGAAACAAAAGTCACATAAACTTAATGTTAAAATTTTATGAAAAAAAATCAAGCAATTTGGGAATCAAGGAAATTGCCTTAAGCTGAGCATCTTCCAAAAACCTATGACAAAAATTATGCTTAAATGAAATGGCAAAACTCTTAAGAACCCTTTTGTCTCTTGCAATATTGATTTCTTTTAAGCCCTAATCTTTTGTCCACCTAGAAAATACAGGGATACCCCCATCTTTATTTTTAATTTCATATTACATTGGTTAGGGCTTTTCTTAAAGTGTTCAAGAGAAGAGGTGATAGAAACATTCCTACTAGAGCTGTTTCCATTTCTCATGCATAGAAAGCCAATTGATTTTTTTTTAAATAATGAATTTACACTTGGAATGTTGTTGACCTCTCTTATTTGCAAATTATTTAACTCTCTTCCTTCTTCATGGCTTTAATTGATTTTGCAACCTGTGGGTTTTTATTTCTTTATTTTATTTTATTATTTTATTTTATTTTATTTTATTTTATTTTATTTTATTTTATTTTATTTTATTTATTTTATTTTATATTATTATTATTTTTTTGGGGGGAGACAGAGATTTTGCTCTTGTTGCCCAGGCTGGTGTGCAATGGTGCGATCTCAGCTCACCGCAACCTCCACCTCCAGGGTTCAAGCGATTCTCCTGCCTCAGCCTCCTGAGTAGCTGCGATTACAGGCACATGCTACCACTCCTGGGTAATTTTTTGTATTTTTAGTGGAGATGGGGTTTCTCCATGTTGGTCAGGCTGGGCTCAAACTCTCGACCTCAGATGACCTGTCCACCTCAGCCTCTCAAAGTGCTGGGATTACATGCATGAGCCACCGTGACTGGCCTGGTTTTAGTTTTTATTGCAAATGAGATCTTTTCCCCAAAATATGGGAAATAAATTGTGAAATGTTATTGGTCTGGCACAACTTTATTTCTATTACATTTACCAGACTAAATGGTGATAGCATGTTCCCATTGATGACGATTTTCCTCAAATGCAACTAAAATGTCAATGCTATTCCAATAAAAATCTCAGCAGAGTTTGACAAGCATTTTAAAATGCATATTGGCTGGGTGTGGTGGCTCACGACTGTAATCCCAGTGCTTTGGGAAGCCGAGACAGGCAGATCACTTGAGGTCAAGAGTTCGACACCAGTCCGGCCAATTTGGTGAAACCTCGTCTCCACTAAAAACACAAAAATTAGCTGGGTGTGATGGCACATGCCTGCTATCCCAGCTATTCGGGAGGCTGAGGCAGGAGAATTGCTTGAACCTGAGGTGCAGAGGTTGCAGTGAGCTGAGATTGCACCACTGCATTCCAACCTGGGAGACAGAGTGAAACTGTCTCAAAAATAATAATAATAAATAACAAATAAAATGCATATGGAAGAGCAAAGAATCAAGAATAGCCAAGACCATTACTGCCATTAGTGTATCTTTATAATATCCACTATGGGAAGCCTTTTCATATTTTATATACCTGTAAACTGTAATATTAGAAATAATTCTGAAGAAGAGTCACAACAAACAGCATGATGCCACAGCACAGAGACCCAGACATAGATCCACACAAATATGAAACCTGGATATACGAATGTAATGTGACAAACAGGAGGAAAAGCCTGGACTCTTTAACAATGGGTTTTAGGACAAGTGAGTAAATAATCCACATGGAATTAACTTTTGTGAGAGTGTGGACTTAATACGACTTTGAAATTTTTTCATATAGAAAAAAAAAATCTGGACCTAGATCCTTTTGAAAAAGATTTTTTACAAAACCTATAACTGACCACTTGTATAACAATATGGATTCCACTGTTGTATGAAAGTTTATTTTTAATACCAATTTAACATGAAAGACTATTTTCTTAAACTCAGGGTAGGGAAAGATTTATTTTAAGAAAAGTACAAGAAGCCCAATCCTAAAGAAAGTTTTTGTTCTATGAATTTTTTTTTTTTTTTTTTTTTTGAGACAAGTCTCGCTCTGTCGCCCAGGCTGGAGTGCGATGGCATGATCTCGGCTCACTGCAAGCTCCGCCTCCTGGGTTCACACCATTCTCCTGCCTCAGCCTCCCGAGTGGCTGGGACTACAGGCGCCCGCCACCATGCCCGGCTAATTTTTTGTATTTTTAGTAGAGACGGGGTTTCACCGTGTTAGCCAGGATGGTCTCGATCTCCTGACCTTGTGATCCGCCCGCCTCTGGCCTCCCAAAGTGCTGGGATTACAGGCGTGAGCCACTGCACCCAGCCTTTCTATGAATTTTTAAGAGTGCCCACATTTTCTTCTAAAAGTTTAAAATGAACAGTTCAATAGTAGACAAAGAATATAGATTCTACACAGAAAATTCAAATACCCAATAAACAGGCTATTCCCAGGAAATTTAAATGTTCAATAAATATTTGCAAAGGGGTACTAGCTCATTAATTAGGAAAATGAAAATGATACATTGTTTCAAGTTTAGTACTGCCAAATATTATGTTGAAATTCCCATTTCTGCAGATCTTCAACTCCTATCAGGATGTTACCATTTCACAACTATCAGATTGGCAAGTTGCTTTCCACATAGATAATTGACATTTATACTTCTCGAGTATGCACCGTATGACCCAGTGCGTTCGACCTCATTGGTGTTTATCAATACACTGGTTCTCTTGTTTTTCCTATGTGCAAAGATGGTGGTGCTGAAGAGCCCTGTTAGGTTATGTGACCAGTTCTGGGCAGCTGGTTGTGAGTGGTGTGCTGTGTGTTGTTTCTCAGCGGTGCAATATCCTCTCCTCATACTCCTCTCCTGTCTCAGTGATGGAGACACCCGAGTGATCCCGAGGGGCAGGTACAAGATGGGGCCCTCCATCAGCCTAGGTCCCTAAGAGACTGTGGGGAGCTGAGTCCCTTATTGACCCATGGTAGACATGTAGTGTGAATGAGAAATAAACATTTCTTTGGTTGAACAACTAGAATTGCCAAATAAATGAGTGCCAACCTCAAAAAGTCCCATGTGAACGGTTTCTCTAGGGTACAGACTTAGAAATAGAACTGCCAGGCATTAATACAGAACCTGGCACAGAATTGGCATTGCCTAAATGTGGGTGAGTGAAGTCTAGCCTAGCTTACCCTAGTTTCAGATATATAGAAAATAAAATCCAATGCTCCCCATCAAGGAGCTCAGAGAAGTATATAAATATTCACAATACAGCACACCTCCCCTTCTGCGCTGTTCAGTAGAGCAGCCACTAGGCATGTGAATGCTTGGAATGTGGAGAGGGTGGCCGAGGAACTATAATTTTAAAATTGAAGCAGTGTAAAATACCTTTCCATTAAAAACTTCAGGGTTTGGTAGGGTTACTTTTGATTACAATAACTGAAAATTTAGCATTAAACTTGAAACATGCTGTATATGTAAAATACATACCAGATTTCTGAAACTTGTTTTTTTTTTTTAATAAAGTGTGTAATGTCACAGTAAATATTTTGCTGATTGAAGATAATATTCTAGATGTATTGGGACAAATAATTTCATCTGATCTTTTTACTCTCTTAAAATGTGGCTACAAATTGGCTTACGTTTCTAATGGACAGCACTACCCTAGACTAAGTCTAGATCCTTAACATCGCATCTCATCCCAGCAGTCTGATGGATGTGCAAACCTTAAAAAGCAACTCATACTGAGTGTAGCTGTGGCAACAAAAGACTCTACATATTACAAAGCAAAGGGCTTTGCAGATACCAGGGGCTACTAAGGTACTCCTGCCAAAACACTATCCTACACATTACTTCATTTATCCTGTCATTTATTAACAAAATATAGGCCAGGTGCCGTGGCTGACACCTGTAATCCCAGTACTTTGGGAGGCCAAGGTGGGCCAGTCACCTGAGGTTGGGAGTTTGAGACCAGCCTGATCAACATGGAGAAACTCCGTCTCTACTAAAAACACAAAATTAGCTGGGCGTGGTGGTGCATGCCTGTAATCCCAGCTACTCAGGAGGCTAAGGCAGGAGAATCGCTTGAACCCAGGAGGCGGAGGTTGTGGTGAGCCAAGATTGCGCCATTGTACTCCAGCCTGAGCAACAAGAGTGAAATTCCATCTCAAAAACAAACAAAAAAAATAGTGATTGGAGGTCCTTCAAAATCAAGGTTAGAACACACAAATACTCAACACAGTTCTGCCCCTCCTCCCTCATTTTGTTAGAAATGTATTCATTTCATGACATGTACCTACAAGTTAAGCTATTTTCTAAATGAAGTAATGTGATAAATGAAGGCTCATAACATTTGAAAGGGCACCATGTAAACCTGGTCAATCAGGTGTTATTAATTTTCCTGAGCTTCAGTTTTAATATGTTTTCTATTACACAGGGTACATTAGTGATGGCCACTTCCTAGCTTTACACGCTTGAAGTCAATTTCCACCCGTTTCCTATTTGACTTACCACACTACAGCTACCAGGTCCCCGGTACTCCATGCATAATACAGAGCCCATTCAGTTTCCTGCTGCCTTATTTGACCTCCACTCTCCCCTAAATAACTACTGTCAAAGGTGACAATTAACGATCCTATAGGATTCAAAGATGACTCGTTTTTTAACTCAACCTCAACAAATTGCTGAACTTAAGCAACTCACCTCCCTTTTCCTCAGATCTGCCAATATTTGTCACAAGTCCAATTCTCTTCCTTTCCCTTATGACTCCTTGGGCCCTGGGAGTGAGATGAGGAATTTAAGTGCCTCTTTAAATATCCTCATACTCTTGCAACCCAAATGTATGTGGACTCGGGTGGCAAGAGATCATTTGGAGAGATGACATCAATAGTGCAAGTACACGTGGTCCAGGGGTCCAGGGGCTCATCACTGATTGGGAACTCTTCTACCCAAGACATGTAAGGCAGGTTAAAGGCCCACATACATTCTCTGCTGAGGCCACTAACCATGGCAGGAAAATTGCCACTGCTGTCCAAACCAGCACCTCTTGTGAAATCTGCAAGCAAAACAAAACAAAAACATAACCTGGCCTAATATTAGGGTCTGCAAGGTTAACCATCCCATCATTGCATCTAATTCGAAACATACTCTGGTAGAATTCAAAACACCTGTTACATAGAATGATGCCTTGCCTTTGACTCAGAAATGTATAATACAAACAGGCTACGTAATAGTTACCTGCATAACGTTTGAAATCAAAGGGCAAAGAAAATTTTTGTTGCTTTATTTAACAAAATTTATGCCAACTCCTATATATACAAACGTTTCAAAACCAGAGCAGCAGACACACAAACTGTTAACACAGGAATTACAATAATGCTTAAAACATGTGACACAATGTTTTGTTTCTGCTCATATAGACATTTACAGATTTAAAAATTATTCCAAAGGCTGAGCAGCATCACATCTTCAATTTCTGGGATGGATTATATAACATGTCCTAAAGAAAAAGGGATGGAGCTTTTGAGACAATATATTTCGTTCAGTCTAGTTCAACAGACAGCAGGTGGCCCTTAATGAAGGCTTACAAGATGTTCTGGACTGGGGATACAAAATTGAATATAATATAGTCTATTAGAGTATACTTTGAGTCAGGTTTTTTTTTTTTTTTTTTAACTTTTACTCTATTTGTCTATATCCTAAATGTAACAATCTCTCACTTCTGGTCCGCCAAAGGAAGAAAACCTACTTTAAAAAATAAGTTTAAAATGATTTTATTGGTAGTATTAACAAAATGTAGTGATTGGAGGTCCTTCAAAATTAAGAACACACGCAAATACTCAACACAGGTCTGCCTCTACTCCCTTGTTTTGTTAGAAATGTGTTTATTTCCTAACATGTACCTACAGGTTAAGCTATCTTCTAAAGCTCTTTAGGGAGGACAGCTACTTTTTGCTTTCCCATTTTTGACTTCCAGAAACACTTTTAATTCCTTAAAAGGTATTCTAGTTCTGCAAATCCTAAAAAGCTTTGCTACATATTCTACCCATGTAATTAAGCTCCATCAAAGTATGCAAGTTGTGTTTTTAGCTAACGCTTGAAAAACAGTTGATGCTGCGAAGTGCAAATACTTCATGTTAACAGTTAACACCCTGACCTGATTCAAGGCCAATTCTCAGTCCAGCTTTTCAGGAAAGAGCACTATGTGGTGAGGAATAGGAGATAAAAAAGTGGGGGAAAAAAAAAACAACACAGCCTTTTCTTCTTCACTCCTCTCCTCTCCGTATCTCGGGAGCTATTTTTCATGCCACAGGAGTACAATATATAACATGGATAAAACTTTGAATGCTCTCCTTTACGTAGTGAAATGGTACCAAAGATCTACTTCCTAAAAAGCACCAAATAAAAATGCACGGGGACTAAATGCAGTAATAAAATGATCCACAGGGGTTTCTACTCACTTGTTCACATAAACCAGACCCCATCATTCCTGTGCTTTCATTTTCCAAAAGTGAGATTAGACCCTTATAAAAATGTACTTCCAAAATAAATTTCTAGAATATAAAAACATTCTACATTTTTCCAGCCCATGTATCATTATAAAATAGGAAATCAGAAAATTAGCTACTGCAATTTTCATATGGTAAAAAATATTTTTATGTGTACACACATACACATATATAAAAATGCAAGTTTTAAATTTCAATAAAAATTAACCAATTAACTTGATGATCAAGTATTGAATTATACAAAAGAAATGTTGATTATCTGTAATGAGAACAAACTACAAAGGACCTCAATTCCATCTACTGGAATCTAAGACTTTGCCATGTGAAAAAAAAGTGTCTCCAATCGACTACCCAATAAAAAATCACTGGTATCTTTTTCGGGTGTAACAACTCTTTAGTTTCATTCACTGCACCCCACAAATCGCCTAAGGCAGGAATAGCCCCTGGAGGGAGGGAAATGCAAGTTGGGGCTGCCTCGGGGTTGTGCCATCTGTGCTCTACCTGAAGGTCAGTGCCCAGCTGCACAGGCAAGTGAAAGCTAGAAACCTGTCTTAAGCATTTACCCAGCCACCTATCTGCCCAAGAGGCTATGGTTGTGCAGGGGGTGGGCCTTTTTCTAAAGAACACTTTTGTGTTGTGTAGATAAATGACAGTCCTGACATATGTTGGTAGAGAGGGGAGTGGAAGGAGTGTTCCCAGAGTTGCTTCCCTGAGAAAGCTGGGCAGCGGGGTAAGCATGAATGCGGTTAAGACAAATTAGAAACAGCATTACTATCAATGAAAACTAGGGATCATGTTCCTGTAACTTTAGCAAAAACAGTGGGAGGTCTCCATTTTGTTGATTCCTGCCATTTTCTAGTAATTTCATGAGGAAAAACCTTAAGGGGTCTCAAAGGCACAGAACGGAAGAAACAGTGGGCAAGGAAGTTGTGCTAGTCCACAGGAGGGCCTGTCCAGAAGAAATGGCAAAGGGAGTCTAGTGTCCATGAATCAAAGGGATCAAGAAGAGAGAACAGACAGCATCCACCCACGGTCTTTGGATGAATCCCAAATGAAAACTAAAAGGCATATGAAACCCCTTTCACAACTTTATGAGCCTACCTTGAACTGTGTTTGCGAGTTTTACCTATGTTGTAAGCCTGTTCCCTAGCATTTTAAATTGGTCACCTATGTTTCTAGGAGTGTTAAGGGCAAAGAGAAAACAGTTTTAGTTATTTTCCTTTTGCAATCTCTTTTTGTCTTTGCAAAAAGGTACGTTCCCTTCCCATATGTCATAAACCAATGTATTTTAAAGAAAGCAAAAGTTAAATATTTGAAAATGTTATCTTTCTTCCAATACTTGCTGTGAAAGGAGTAAATTCAGGCAAGCAGTTGAAAACATTCTTTAAAATGGCCAGTAAAAGCAAAACTCTTTGTGCTATACGGAACACTCCAGAGTGTTACAAAACCAGGGAGGGAGTAAAAGAATGGCCATTTCTCTATAACCAAATTGAAGACAGTAAAGTAGAAAATAGAATTTCCATTGTGCATCAAATACTCAGAACACAAAGCAAAAACAAAATGGATGTGCACACCAAAACAAAGGTTTTTCTGTAGCATTTATATGAAGAGCATGTGTAAAACATTCTCAATCTGCCCCTCTGAATGGATTATGAAAGATTTGTATGTACTCAGAAAACGGGGTGCTAAACAAAGAAAAGTCTCAGATCCCACTGAAAATCTGTTCAGTTTCACAGGCTCTCTCCAGAAAAATGCGTATGTACCAATTTGCGTGTACAATTTCAGAGCCTTCAAATACATTCTGGGGTCCAATCACATTATTTCAGGTTCAGACTCCTAGCTCCCAATATTCCTACAGTTCTGAAGAATTTGCAGTTCTCTCATTTCTACAGTCTGTATTTCTCCTACTGAATCTTGGTGGAGGGACTCCAAACCAGAATAAACTAAAAGATAACTTGCTTTAAAGAGTAACTGCTTACTTATTTGCCCTTGGAGGAAAGAACATCCCAATCTCTAGTTGCTTCTATCAAATGCCGTTGGCCATGACTCATCCACTCTTCCTGGTCTTCATACAGCCGCCCACAAAACCAGCACTTAAATACACACTGTGAAGAATCATCAGGCAAGGAATCCACTACCTGGTAGTTGTTTTTATGAACTTTTTTGAGTTTCATTTTCAACATCATTTGCCTTTTAATTTGACTGGCTTCTTCCGCATTCTGGTAAGTCAGGCGTACATGATGCCGTCTGATGCCTAGCTGACACCTAGTCCTCTCTGATAAAACAACTTTGAGGACATTGCCTTTGTATTTATTTATTACCTTCATCACATTGGTCACTTCTGGTGAGTCCACATCAGGGTGGTTTAACACAATGACTGGCTGGTTCCGACGGGGACACTTAATCAACTGATCTGGCTTAGCTGCTATCAGTCTTAGTTGCCTTGCAACCTGAAAAACTGAAGGATCCTTGAGACAGCGGCTGGGCTCAGCCTGAATTTTGTTTTTCTTCCTGGATAAGTGTACTTGTTTGCTTTTATTTCTACTTATAGAAAGACTTCTGGAAAGCAGTCTCCCTTGCTTATTTAATTCACTGCTTCCTTGCTGTCCATACAAGAGGCCAGTTTTTTTATGGATGGTGTTACAGACAGCACTCTCTTTTCTCAGTTTAGGCCGCAGAGGTGTCTCGATATTTTGGGACATATCTATTGGCCCCCTTTCACTTCTTAAAGGCTGTAAGTCTGAGTCCGCCTGTTTCACAGGGCAAAATGGAACTGGTTTTATTAACTGTGTTTCACTGCAAGATATGCTGACAGGTGCTTCACATGTAGCCTCTATGATGTGGGCATTCTTAGAGGAATTAAGAACCCTCAACACAGCCCCTTTGGGGATTAACACTGGCGTGGCAGCATGAGCCTTCCTGGCCACTCTGCTTTTGGTTTTCCTATTACTGCCATCTGCAAAGTGTGGATATATTTGTTGATGAGTAAGCTGTCTATTACCAGTAACACCACCATCATTCGGAGGTTTCTGAAGAGGACCTGTGGAATGGCCAGGACCAGTGAGTGACACGTTGATTTCTTGAATACCTTCAGAGGTAGCTTTTGAAGTTCCCTTTGATGCCTGCCCTACAGAGCGACGATGTGCGCTATTTGAAGCCAAAGATGAAGGCTTGCCACAGGACTCAATTAACTGAGCTATCTTTCTGCGCAACAGTTCAATTGACTTTATTTTAGACGTTGAGCTATTCCACTTAATGCCCTCAGGGACATTTTCAGATCCAGAGCTCAGAGAAAATACTGATGAGATGACTGGGCCATCATTAGTGTTGTTAGTCCTTTCAGAATTCTTTAATTCCAAAGGCTTATCCCCAGGCTGTTGAGATCTATCTTCTCCAGTTATGTTTATATGTAAATACTCACTCTTACGTTGAGAGGAAATCTGGCCTACAGTTGAAACTGCCTTGTGTTCCTCTGTCTGGTTATCTTCCTGCTTCCTATTACAGGAAACCATTTTTACAGGAATACTGATTTTACTTGTAGATTCCAACTCATTTTCACTTACAGGCAATAAGCCCTTTTCTCCAGAGAAGGAAAAGGTTGCAGGTGATGCAGCAAAAGGGAGTAACTGCTGTGAGTTACTGTGTAAATTTCTTCCATTTTCAGCAAAACAAACAGCAGCTTTATATGGAAAAGGGTTTGATGCAGCTCCAAGACTACGTAAAACACTGTTTTTAAATACAGATGCTAGAGAATGACCTTTTAAGGCAACGGAAGGAAAAGCAGTTCTATGTGGATACAAATTTTTTTTTTTCTGAAAATCCTCAATTGTTTCCGAATTAATGAAGGATTTTCCATTGTTGTGCACACTAGAATTTGGCATAATAAAATCATAAGACCTTAACCATTTCACATTTTTAAGCTGTTTCTGAACTGAAGGTTGAAAACTATCAATGCCTACGAGTTTTCCAACATTCCCGTCAACTGTCAGTGACTTTTTTTCTGCAGAAAGTACTTTTTCTTGTTCATTTGAACCCTTCTCTTTCACCATACGTTCAGAATTACCTCCATTACCCCTCCCAGCTTCAAGGCAATTATTTTCTTCCAGCGGAAACAGTTTCAGAACAAGCTGCTGTGTACCATTGACAACCTTCACGTCTATCAACTGGGCTAAACAGTTTGCAGGGACAACTAGTTCTGCTGGTGCAACAACCGTCAATGGCATACCTGGCTGAACAGGTTCTTTCGCAGGGGATAACACTTCTACTTCAACATTTTTGTTCTCAAATAGGTTCACTTCATTTGGCTCAGACAGGGTCATTTTATTTGGAATACAGACTACATCTTTTTGGTATTCCTTTGGTTCAGGTAACAACATGATATTGTGCATTTTGTCTTTATTTGCATGGAGAGAGAAATCTGACAGTTGATCTGACCACTTATTTTGAAATGTAGTCCGTGGATTGGAAGCTTTTAGAAACTCTGGGTTTTGTTTTGAAGTTCCGGTTCTTTTTGGCTCCAGCTTGGCAACAGCTTTGACTGGCCGTTTCGCACCTGCCCTTTCATGTACTCTCTTCGTGTGTTTGACAATATAATCATTTCTAATAGCACCATAGTCACAATACTCACACTGATAAGGAAATACGCCTGTGTGTTTCACCAAATGCCTCTGAAACTCTCCTTTCGTATACGAAATGTAGCTGCAGTGAGAACAAATGAATTTAATCTCCTCGTGTTGAAGGGTGTGCTTTTTGTACTGCAGCAGGTCCTTTGTGGAGAATCGACATTTATCACAATAGTATTTGCCTGGCTTAAAGTTCCTTACCTTAAATTTGTTATTGACAGAACTTGAGAAGTTTTCAGTTTTATTTCCAACATGAGTAGCACTGGGATTACTGCTCACAAAATGAAAATTGGGAGGAGCTGCACTGAGGCTGCACTGGAAGCAGACATACATACCGTCCTTCCCTGTACCCTTCTGCAAATCTTGAAGAGAGATCTTGTGAACACTTTTGCATTTTGCACATGTAGCAATGGTCATCATGGCAGCCTCTGCCTCTGAGCCTTGATACAAAAGGGTTTGTGCTTCTTGTCTATCTGGCCGAGGTGCTCCATTAGCATCAGGCTGTTTGGGTGACATGGTCAAGGAATTATGTCCACCGTTCAAGTGTGTAGTGTATAGCTGCTGTCCAATATCCTTCATCTTATCTGCATTTCTAAAAAGAGCCAACTAAAATTCAGCAAGTTTTCACATGATAAAATCCTTAGGAGATATCCTTCTATACAGTTTGTGATGGGTAGGGGTGCAGCTACTTCTTGAGTGCATACTTAATTATTTTTTTTTATATACTGCCACAGTAGGTGCATGATCCCAAAATATGACTGCTTTCAGCTCTCTGACATTCCAGGTAACACTAAACGAAAACAAAATTATAAAGCATGATTAATATAAGAGTTTGGCTAAGCTATTAACAAACTTATCCTATATTTTAATGGCGTTGGACATTTTATGGTAAATCTCAACATATGATTTTAGATGCATGTTATAACAATAACACAACAGAGTTGGCAAGTAAGCTTAAATTGAAAACATTTTCAAACTCAGCCCCCTATAAATTACCACTTTAGCCAAATCATGAATGAACACAGATATACCAGGAACAAGGACATCATAGCAGCCATTCAGGACAGCCTTTGATCACCAAAAGTCATTTTCAAGTGTCAGTGAGCACATCTTTCACAGGTATAATTTCATATTAGCTTCACAAAAATGTTATACAGGACACTGTCAGTTCAGTTTTTGAACAAGTTAGTTATCAAGTGGTAGAGCTAGGGCTTTGACCTGGGGTGTTCACATTTATTTCTACATTATAGCTTATTATCAGCTTGAATACCAACTCTCTCACTCACACGCTTAATTTGCTTTCATGACTGCTAAGACGCCCATAATACTGACAATGTTAGCAAGCCTGCTGCAGCATCTTATTGGGAATCTACTATGTGCTGGGCATTACTCAAATGTGCTGTAAGGCAGTGAATGAAAGCAAATCAGTCCCTCTCCGGGTGATGCACACATTGCAGACGGGGAAACAGATTACACATTTGCCAATGGTGATAAGATACTTGGGAAAAAAGCAATGCCAACAGGACAGGGAAGGCCACGGTGATGAGGCTGCGGGGCTGGGTATGGAGGTGAGGACAGTCAGAAAAGGCCTCATGCTAAGTTCATGTCTGAGCAGAGACCTGGGGGCAACCACAGTGAGCACTGTGGCTGCTGGAAAAGGGGTGTTTCAAGCAGAGAAAAGGCAAAGATCTGTGGGAAGTGGGCCTGCTGCTCGTGAGGAACAGCAAGGGGAATGGGGAACAGGGGACATGTTCCAGAAGAGACAATAACCCAGTATTGTACGGACATAGCAGGGGAGAGGCTGAAGCAGAAAGATCATGGATGGCCTGGCCTGGGACACAAGAGGTGACAAATGTTTCCTAGAGCAAGTAAGCACTCCAATATACACAGAGTGACTTTTTTTTTTTTTTTTGAAAGTGTTTCACTCTTGTTGCCCAGGCTGGAGTGCAATGGTACAATCCTGGCTCACCACAACCTCTGCCTCCAGGGTTCAAGCAATTCTCCTGCCTCAGCCTCCTGAGTAGCTGGGATTACAGGTTTGCACCACTATGCCCGGCTAATGTTGTATTTTTAGTAGAGACAAGGTTTCTCCATGTTGGCCAGGCTGGTTTTGAACCCCTGACCTCAGGTTGATCTGCCTGCCTCAGCCTCCCAAAGTGCTGGGATTACAGGCGTGAGCCACTGCACCTGGCCACAGTGACTCTTTTATACAATCTTTAAAGACACTTAATTTCCCAGAATATGCCAAACTAGGAGCATAACAAAATCCATTCTAGTTTGGAATCTGCTAAAAGCCTTTCTTTCATGACTTAAGAAAGTCACTTAGATCTTCTGAACCTCAGTTTTTCATCTGGCAACTAGAATTAGGAACAATTATCCAATCCCTCCCAGAGCCACCATGATGATTAGAATGCTAGAGTATAAGAACGCTAGAGTTTAAGAGAAGACTTTTGAAATTTTCGAGTCCTTCTCCAAGTGTCAAGAGGCACCCAGAGCTGGGCGTGGTGGCTCACGCCTGTAATCCCAGCACTTTGGGAGGCTGAGGTGGGCAGATCACGAGGTCAGGAGATCGAGACCATGGTGAAACCCCGTCTCTACTAAAAATACAAAAAATTAGCTGGGCGCAGTGGCAGGCGCCTGTAGTCCCAGCTACTTGGGAGGCTGAGGCAGGAGAACGGCGTGAACCCGGGAGGTGGAGCCTGCAGTGAGCCGAGATTGTGCCACTTGCACTCCAGCCTGGGCAACAGAGCGAGACTCTGTCTCAAAAAAAAAAAGAGGCACCCAGAGGGACTCAGTCAGTGTTTGTTCAATGACAATGATGGGTGGCAACACAGGTAGCTTCCTTCTGGCACAATGCTAACAGGCCAAGAACCATATAAAGGCAGTCTGAAAGACTGACGTGGGGGAGTTTAAAAAAGCCCCTCCACAGGGGCTCAAGAGATACAACAGTAACACACTCAGATCTGGCGTAAAACCTGCCCTTTGGAAAGCACCAAAATAACACATCATATCTGATGACAAGCTGTATTTTTTCTGGCAGTGTTGTCCTTTCCTACTCTACTTTTGTGAAAGATAGTCACCTTCTTCAAAAGCAATTTCCAGCATGAAATCAAGCCCTCAAT
This sequence comes from Hylobates moloch, assembly GCF_009828535.3. NCBI lineage: Eukaryota > Metazoa > Chordata > Mammalia > Primates > Hylobatidae > Hylobates > Hylobates moloch. The sequence goes on along the minus strand of NW_026652292.1, from coordinate 75,130,356 downwards.
CAGACTCGCCCTATCTTAAGTATGCATACAACACTTAGACATCAAGCAGATGGAGGCCTGCAGGGTTGCAGTGGGGGGTTGGGGAAACATCTCTCCCCTCAATGTTCAAACACATACCTGGGTAAGGGGACCATGATTTTGGACAGGACACATGAATGCCTCAAGCTGGCAAACAACACATGGGCAAAGATAAGGCCTTTCACATTACACTGCATTTCTGGTAGAGACAACACAACTATCAGAGGAGTCATTATGAGAAGCTGGCACACACTTTAATTTCCAAATTTTCAGAGGCTTTAGTGAAGGAAGACAGAAGTAACTCCCAGGATTTCTGTTGCTCATCAAGTGACCTCAAGCAAGAACTTACCTGCATCTCTTATTATCTATTAAAAAAAGGCCCATGACTTCTATGCCCAGTCTGACGCTGCTAATCCTCGAAATCACATACTTTATCATCTAAAGAATGCTACTATCATCAACATAGTCATGTCAACACTGTTATCCAGGTAAAACGGAAAAGCTGCAGCAGCAGCCAGAACCCAAGAAAACCAAAGCCTAAGGAATGAAAAGGCTTAAAACTGGTGATAAGGGAGATCTGGTCCAGCAGTTCTCAACTTGGAAAAGCCTCAGAATCAGAGCAAAAATGGACAATTTCCCAGGCTTCAACTCAAAGCGAGTGAATCTAAGTCTCAGGAGAGAAGGAAGGAAAGGAGATTTTTGTGGCTTGTAAAGGCACCCTAGGTAATCCTGATGAAAAGCCAGCATTTCAAATTACTGGTTGAAGCTTCTGAGAATATTTAAATTCTTAAAACATCTTCTCCAATTGACCATGCTGCTGATAGTTTAATATTGCCATAAACAAAAAACCACTTCCCTCTATAGGCAGCCAATTTTATATTCACATAGTTCTCATTATCAACAATTTACCCTTAAATGAAACAGAAATCAGCTTTCCTGTAAATTTCCTTGTTCTGCCTTGACTCTGGAGCAACAAAAATAAACTTAATTCCTCTTGATCAACCAGTTACCAATCTGCACATCTCTCATCCTCAGTTCTCAATTCTGTTCCAAAGATTTGCATACAAGTTGATATCTGTTTATACTCTGATCTACCAGTCTTGTAATACTGGTGTGTGAGAAAGAAACCTGCCTGCCACAATTTGCTTACCAACTATTTCAACACAACACCCTCTATATTAGCCCTAAGAAATTCTCAACTAAGTCATGTGACAAGATTCCTATATTTGAACAATCATCCAAACCAGGATTCCACTGGCTCATTTTCAGTGTTTCAGCCTCTTGCTCAGCCCTCAGGAGTCTTCAAAAATCCCAGAAGGCACTTTTGCCATTTTTCTCTCTAGGTCCTTTCACAAGTTGGGGGCAGGAAGGTATCATTTATTCTAAAACTGAATACTTGAAAATATGAGACAGACTGGGCAGTAATATCACGTCCATCAGCAAGGAATGGAGAGCATCCCAGCCAAGGAAAGTCCCCAGAGAATACACCAAGCCAGCCAGAATGCATGAGGAAGGCAGAGTCTTGGAGAGGCCTCTGCAAAACTTTCTCAGCAGTTATTTTGAATTAAGAATCCATAGGAGCACGTGCCAATATGAAGCATGCTGCCATGATTATTAGCAAATGCAGTGTGATGGGGAAGGCAGGACATCTGGGCCATAAATGAATTATGTCACCTGTTTGAAAGTATCTTCTTGGCTTCTGAACTATGCTCAAAATAATGCAATGTTACTACATTGCCACATCCCTCTGTGCAAGTGAAAAAGATGTGAGGTTTCTTCATAACAAGTAGATGGGAGTTCTCTTTGGCCTTTGTAACCTGTGTGTCTAGTGACAGGTGAAAATGCATCTCAGATGTAATACTCCAAAACAAGGTAAATGGACACAGCCACATGGAAGAATGAAGATGGTTCTGATGTTGGTATTTACACGTGGACACTCCTGAGGGACAGCAAGCATATCTGTGTAAAAGGCTCTCAGCCTGTCCCTTCCACACAACGTCCTCCATGGTTCACATCCAAGTATACACACCTGTGAAGCCGAGTCCTCTTGGCAAGTTATGACTCTGTGGATGGATGACCAAGGAGTACAAAAGACACCAGAGACAAAGCTGTGCATGGGTATGCTGGCACTGAAAGGGTACTCAATAAATCACTATTAACAGCAGGGTCAGTGTTTGCCTACCGTGCAAACTCTCAACATCTGTTGCAAAAGCCTCTGCATTTGGCGTCTTAGGACTTTCAGATAGCTTAGGAAAGCTCTCAAAAACACAGAAAATAATACCATTAATTTTATGGCATAATAAATAAGATGTCCATTTATTAATTTGCCTGTTTTCAAAAAATTATTTAGCAACATACAGTGAGTTTTCTAACGTAGAATGACATACAGCATGAGTCAAAGATGACTGCCATGCACCAAAGGCAAGTGGCACAGTGTGTCACAGATGTGCTCTCTGGACTGAGTCTTATCTTTCTTCAAAGTAAAGACCTGGAAATAGCCCTGAATGCATTCACTGTTGGTGGGTTTTCTTTTGATTTTGAGCTCACTTGCGCTGTTTTCTTAAAGACTTATTATGGGGACATAAATACAAACAAAGTATCGAGTTTGGAAGAATCCACATCAGTGACATTGAGGGCTATAAAAAAAACATAAAAGACTGTGTAAGTTCCTATTAAAAACGAAGCATTTGACTTCTAAATATTGGAAACATCTAATGCTCAATAGAATTCAAAGAGAAATAAGTGGTAACATAGTGTTTAAAGCTAGAGATTCTGGAATCAGATTATAAGGTTTAAAATCCCAGCTCTATCACTTTCTAGATATACAACCTGGGTGGGTATGCAAACTGTTTTGACTCCTCACCTGTAAAATGAGATGGAAACAGTACCTACCTACCCCACAGAGTTACTGTGAGGATTAAATGACTGACATATCCTAAGCTGTTAAAAATATTATTTTCCATTTTTTAATTTAAAAAATACCAATCACATAGTCAGAGGGGCTAAAATACAGTTTTCTTGGCTGCCTAGTTAACTGCTGTATTCAGAACATGCCCCGAATCTCACTTTATATTTTAATCTTATTTGTTTGGTTATACAGCCCAAAAGATAATTTACCTCTGTGGCAAAACCACCCACCTAGCTTTAGTGCAAAGGGGCTAACAGCCATTTATAATTACCATAGAAAAGATGCTCCAACTACAAGAGTACTCGCTACAATTTAGGTTTATATATAAACTAGTTACTGAACTACCTTTTCCTCACCCACTTCTCTCAAAGTTCAGCCAAAGTGTGAAATATCCCTGTAGCAAATGAATGTGTTTCTGTGATAAATGTTAATGTGAAAAGGAAAGGTGGGTGGCCAATTATATTGCATACATGCTACATGGACCACCACATACATTTCTGTTCATGAGATGCCCAGCAAGCTCAGTGTTAGTTGACTGTGACTGCATCGTTTTTGGATGTAGAAGCAAACTTAAGCAGCTCTTTTCAGGAATTCTGACCCCAAAGTCCTCCTTTGAATGTGGCTCTACCATACTCATTGCTGGGGCAGGGTATAACTGCCGTACCCATGAAGGTCACAGGAAATGGAGTGGAAAGGTTTACAGTTCCAACTCTGATCCCGTCCCTCATTTGCAGGGTCCTTCAGCAAATAATTTTTCTCTGTGCATTGCCAAGCAAGGAATAATGCTTTACCATAGCAAACTTAAAGGGCGATCAGGAGATGCCAACTAGATAATGTATGCAAAGCATTAAGCCCAATGGCATAAGCACTTACAAATTATATCTATATTCCTTTTGTCTCTTTCACCATAGCAAAGGCTTGTCTAGCTTTCCCAGTAACCAAATTTTTAAAACAATTCTACCCCAAAGTGCCCAGTAAACAATTAAAATCGATCAGGAAAAAAAAAAATCAACATTAGACATCAACTGCCAAAAATTCCCCAGTAGGATGATATTGAGGAAGAAATTGGCGCCTCAGAAAGAGCTCTTTAAGACCATTAATATGAATGTGTGATGGGGAAGGCAGGACATCTGGGCCATAACTGAATTATGTCACCTGTTTGAAAGTATCTTCTTGGCTTCTAAACTATGCTCAAAATAATGCAATGTTATTACATTGCATTATACTACAAAGTGCTGGGTAAACAGATTTAAAAGAGGAAAAAAATCCATTAAGTGTCATAATCTTTTTGCCAAACTACCTTGCACTGAGATGACTGAACTGCAAATTGATAACCATCTTGATGACGAAAAATACTTCCAAATGCTGCCGACAAATGTACCATCCTTGGGATCCTAGATTTCCATCTGAAACCAAGTGTACTGCTTGGGCAGCAGAATGGACCAAGACAGCGGCAGGAGACAGCCCGATTCCTCTGCTTTTCCAGGTGAAAGCAGCTGAGTGTAACACAGTAGAGAATAACGACCTTGGGACAACAAGAACAAGGTTCAAAACCTAGGTGTTTGGTTTACTAGCACATGATTTCAAACTTGTTAACCTATCTGAGCTTGAATGTTCTCACTCATAAAATGAGAATATTTCTCATTTATACAGCTGATGTGAGGATAAATGAGAAAAGGGTGTATGCAAGTGTGAGGTGACTTTATGCTTGGCAAAGAGTAGATGTTTTGTTAAGAAATCAGTCAATATATTTTTTTAAGATGGCTTCACAGGTAGAAGAGTGCAGTAATGTCCAGAGAAGCAGATACTGGTTAGCTTAACAAATGAATCTGAGGCGGCAAAGGTCTATATCAACATGAGTTCATTAGTCGGCAGGAAGTGAGGGTCTTCTCCCCACCCTGCCTACAGGGAGGATTTTGGAGATTGACTTGACACTGCTGTGCACATCAACTGAGTCTACATCAGAAAACAAAGGAAGTGATATTATAGGCTTTTTCTTAACATTTTAAGAAAAAATTCTTTGTAAAAAAGAATATAGCCAGTATTAGAGTGCTTGATGTCTAAAACTTAAACTTTGTATGTGAAAAAAAAATGTGAAAGAGCAAATATGCTCTTTTTAAGCATTAAAAAATATATATCATAAAAATAAGGTAGTATCACAAGGCATATTACAAAATTTTATGTCATGAAGCACATCAAATGACTCCGGGTCTCTAAAGGTGCTAAAAATGAGACGTATATTTTCGCATTTCTTTTTTGCCTTAAAAATTTGCAGAAAGAAATGGATTCAGAGTTTAATAAAACAGTATAATCAAGCACAGAAAAAATATCTCCCATTAAACCAGTAGTTCTTAACCTTGGCTGCATTAGGGCAATTGGCGTGTCATGTGCCCGGGATATTAAACTTATTTTTTACAGGAGGTCCCTGGGACAGCTGGTCACCCCACTGCACACCAAAATTACTTGGAAGCTTCAAAAATAACGATGTCCCCCACCACTCGCAAGACTCCACTGTAACTGGGGAACAGGTGGGGATATTGGGATTTTTAAAAGCTTCCCAGGTGATTCTCATATGCAGCTATGCAGCCAAGGCTGCAAACCACCTGATATTACAGGTGCAGGTGCACTTGGGAATGGCAATAGTAATATCGACATCCTTGTACAAGATTTTATATTCTTGTGGGTGCCTGGAGGTGGGGTGAGGCCACCACCCCTGGGCCGTAATGGGGCAAACAGACAAGCAGACTCAGGGTTCCACCCTTGCCTAGCCCTGTGACCTTGGAAACACCAATGATGCTCTCTGTAAGATGTATAATGAGGTATCTACTTTGTAGATTCTTAAAAATTTGAATGTTCCTGGCACAGTGCCTGGCATAGTGTGAGTACAATGAGCACTGCCCAGGACTGTTTTATCCCCACACCTGCTGTGGGCTGCCGTTTTTAAGGAGTCTAACATAAGATGGAGATAAGTAAATGGGTATGATAAGTAGAGTAGTGAATGTTCTATCAATGATCTGATCAGAGTGCTCTCCCAGTGGCTGGCTGCTTGTCAATCCCGGAGCACCTTGGCCCAAGTCAGATGGAAAGAGTGCCCGCATAAGCAGGTTCCTATGTTACCTCGAAACTTCTCAAAGCCAGCCTTCAGTTATCTGCTTCTTCCCTGAGAACAGGTCTGGAGAAGCTATATGGCTTTCTGAAGATCACAGAGTTGGTGAACAGCAGCAACTGTGTCCAATCTTACATTCTTTGTTTTCTGCTACCCTGCTGTGTGAAGCTGTGAAATGAAGCCATGGTCAGTATCTGCTGCCACTTGAGCACTGTTCTTACTTCCTGCCTGGAGCCTTGGAGTTGCAGATATAAGTCAAAACCGTGGCAAGTCCCATGGGCTCTTCCTTCTCTTTCAGGCCTTCTCTTCTCAGGCGTGGACTGCCATGAGTTTCACAACCTCAGGCCCTGGTATAGGCTTCTACATCAGAACCCTGGACGTCAGCAAGGCGCTGCACAGAGGCCTGCAACAGAAGCCAAACACTTGGGTTTAAGTCCTGGACCGGCACAGCCTTGGTTTCTCAGGCTGTGTTGAAGATAAGGGGAATGAGCCCCAGAAGTGGTTCTCAAGCAGGGGTGTATGGCAGTCACTCACGGAACTTAAAAAGGATTCCCAGGACTCACATGCAACCTAGCAAATGAGGTTACCATTTCCTAGGGTGGGGCTCAGGCATATGGTTTAAAATTCTCCCTAGTTGATTTTGATGCCTCCCCACCCTCACCCCATGATGACAATGTTTAGACTGGCTGATCTATAGCTGCTTTCACTCCAAGGATGAATCCTGGAAATTGCAGTTAGCTGGGTTTGCATAACAAAGAAAATGCAGTAGACAGCAGGCAGTTTGAGAACAATCATGATTGGGGAAACCCTCCCTGGTAAGGATCTTGTTTATCATGATCAATAGCAAAGGGTTTGGCCAAGGAAGGCACTCAATAAGGTTCGTACTGGTTGAAAGAATGAGTGAATGAATGAATGAAAGAGCAGCCTTCACAGAGACAAAAATAAAATATTCTTTGTTCTTCCTTTTGCACAAAAACTGGCCCTGATCCTCTTAAAGGCAAATAAATCTCTAGAGATCTAAATGGATTTTTTTAAATTGCCATTTTGCATTTTTAAAATCTTCAGATTGGGCATAACACATCAGAAAGGAGTCCCAATAAATAAAGGAATGCCATCCTTTGTCTGCTCTTTTCAAATTGCATTTGCAATGAATGTTATCAGCACAGCAAACTGTCTACGTACAAAAGTGTTATTTTTCAAGGCTAAATTTGATCCAAGATGAAAGTAATTTTTAAAAATTGCATCCTAGGTTAAAGATATCAATATCACACAATTTTAAAAAAAGAACTATTTGTATTCTACTCAAAGAGACAACAGTATATAACATTGGTTCCTAAAACAATATTTTCTGAACCGCTGGCTGTGTACTGACATCACATGCTGGGCTGAACTTTGCATATGTGGCTCAAGAGAGAAAAGAGATGCATTCCCATCCTCAGTTTCTGCTCTACGGTAGAAGAGTACTGCAAGCTTCTGGAGACCCAGGTTTGTCTTAATTCTTGGTGATTTCAAGTCTAAACTTAGGATAGTTTAAGGATTCTAATACAACATTAGAGTTTAGCTACGTAGATTTCTACTTTTAAACAGGACATATGCTCAGTAGTTTATATTTTAATGTTACGTTGATAAATCGTTCATTATTCCAATTTTTAAAGTCAGAGGTATTTTAACGGGATACATTAACTACCCAACTTATAAAGACTTAAGTGTTTTCTCCCGTTCGCTCTTTTGGCTTTTCCTTTCTAGTTAAGAAACTTTCATTCTTTTGAACCCTGCAATTTCTTGGCTTTACAGAGCCCCAAACCCCAAGGACACAAGATAAGACGGGCAGGCCGGGATGGGGAGGTCCCACAATGACATCAGCATTTGGAACAATTCAAACCTTCATCTCTTCTCAACCTCCTATGTCCTCGCCCCCTGCAAAAGATGCGCAGGACCTCGATGGACTAGCCCACCCCTGACCCTCTCAAGGAAAGACAATGCCAGGCTGGTTTTCGAGTTTATTGTCGGCACGCTCCCCCGATGGCAGGCAGCATCCGAGGCGAGCGCGCCTGAGCCTGGGCGCTCAGAAGACGAGGCCGGGTGCATCGGGCGCATCGTCGTCTCCCAGGCGCGTCCCGCTAGCCGCGAGGGAAGGCCGGGGTTCTTCCAACCGAAGAAAACCAAAACCGTCAACGCTCAGCTCCGAGGCCCGCAGGAGGCTTTAAAAATGGCCTCCTGACGACACTTCCTGCTCGGCGCGGACGGTAGGAGCCCTCGGAGGAGGCATCCTTCATAACGCTGGGGGCGGGGAGCGCAGGCCGGGCCAGCGGCGCCACACGAACGGCCCCGCGGGACGCCGCCACCCCCGCCTCGGTCGCCCCGGCGCGTCGGGCGAGTCTGCGGGATAGCGGCGCACAAAGGGGAGCTGGGGGCGCCGGGCCGGACCCTGACCCCAGGCCGGGCCCGCGTCCCTGCTCAACGCGCGCCAAGCCGCGGCCTGGGCCCCCACCCCAGCCGGTGCCCCACGCCCACCAGCCGGAGCCCGCGTTCGGCCTTCCCGGTGCCGCTTGCCACGACGCCAGCCCTCAGCGCGGGCACGCGGGGCCGCGGCCGCTCGACCCGCCCCGGCCTGGCCCCGTCAGGCCCCCGCCCCGCGCGGCCCCACGACCCGGCCGCAGCCGGCACTTCGGTCACGTACACGCGGATCCGGGGGCCCTCGCCCTCCCGCTCAGCTACTTACCCGGCAGGCCGGATTCGGGTGCCAGATCCCGGCGAAGGGGCGTCTACACCGCCGGCCGCAGACCGCCGGCGCCGCGCCCGCTGTAGGTCCCTACCCGGGGGGCGGAGCCCGCGCCAGTCCCCGCGCGTGCGCAATGTGAAGCGGCGGCGCGGCTCCAGCGAGGCCGGCGCCTGAGGTCTCTAAGGCTGCACACGCCCCCGCCGGGCTTCTAAGCTGTCCGGAGCAGAGAGCCTCAGACCCAGCCGAGCCCCACTTCTGGGCTTAGAGCTTGACCCAACGCGTTCGCACCGTAGCGAGCGAGGTCCATACTTAACCATGCCGCAGGCAAAAGAAGGATTCGGCTTCGGTCCTGGCCCAGTCTGCCATCCCGGGGCGCCTGCCTGGTACCGGGTCCCGCGGAGGGCGGCCTTGGCGCCTGCCCCCCTGGAGCCTGCAGTCCTGCAGCGGGTGAGTGAAAGCGAGAGAAAAGGAGCTCAGGTCCTCAGCCTCCAAACTCGTCCTTCTTGGAGAGCTTCAGTGAAGGAGATGGCCTTGAAGTCCTGGGTACAAATCCTGACTCTCCCTACTCCTTTACGTCTTAGCTGCTGGACCTTGGCGAGAAAGTCCCCTGACCTCTCTCAGTGTCTTCATTTCTGAAGATTGGGAAGGTCGTATGTGAGGCGCAAAGCCTCCTCTAGCAGTTGGGCGTTGTAAGGGTCAGAGGGGACAATGACTGTGGGAGTCTGGAGAGGGTGTGAGCTCATTTAATGCCAGAGTTTCTTTCCTGCCTCCTGGACTTCGGTGCTATTTTGGGCGAGCCAACTGCCCTCTAGATACACCTGCATCTACGATCTGGAAGGACGACATATTTAGAATAGAGCCGCTAAGAGGAAAGAAGAGGACCATATTGCCAGGTCCCGCATAATCAGTGACTCCCCACAAAGTGAAACTGCTCTCCAGCAGGGGCAGGTTGAGGCATGGGAGCAGCGTCACTGGGAAGTACAGTTTCTTCGGGATGAATAGCTAAAGTTTATTTCAAAGCTCTGGAAGGAGGGGCGGGGCAAGGCTGGTTTCCATCACCTTCCTGTTGGCGGCCAGAGGTCTGCGTGCACGGACAGCGGCCAGTATGCTGCACGGAGGAGATGTGGGGCTGGGCAGTAGTGCCACACGGAGAAGCGGAGTTGAAGAAGACAGGCTCAGCCACAAGTCCAGCAGCTAGGCAAAACCTCCGCCAGTGAAATATCAGGAGCTGGGCAGAGAAAATAGCAGCCCAGAGAGCAAATCCTTCTTCCTGCCCTAGGCTGCAGTGCTCCTAACCTCGGTCCTGATCAGGGAGCCGCTAGGCTCCTGGTTTTCTATCTCCTAGGGCTCAGAAAAGCTAAGGAACCTCTTCTCAGAAAAACACATTTATGTGCAGATAGCTCCTATCAGAGAGAATATGCCAGAGAGTTCAAAGTCTCCCTCAAGAGTAGGGTCAAGTTGGGAAAGGCATTGAGAATCCAAACTAGCAGCCACTGCCTGAAAATCTCTAGTGGCAAAAAGAGCCACATCAGGAAAAACTATTAATTATAAGTATTGGAGAATCCGAGGTCTAGACATTAGAAAATTTTCCTAAACTTTATAAGGAGAGGCCACTCTCCTTGTAACTTCTACTCATGCATCACAGTTCTGCCCTCTTAAGTCACACAGAATTGATGTAAGGTACCTGTGGGTCTCCTGGGAGTTTTTCTGAAGTTAGAACTGGTTATAAATCCCAGTTCGGCCCCATGGAAGTTGTGAGCATGTCTGAACCTCAGTTTCTCATGTAAAATTCAGTGAAAAATAGGTCCTTCCTCCCAAGGGGGTTGTCAACATTAAACAAGAGAAAGCAAGTCAGGACTTATCACAGTCCCTGGCAGATAGAAGTGACTGTTAACTTACTCTTCAGTAGCCCAAATTCTGGGAGATGAAATGCTTTGTGGAGTGTCTGGAAATGGAGTGTTTACAGCCTGAAAAAGGGTCAAGGAAAAATAGAAACTACTTCAGCAGAAACCTTTAAGGCTGATGTCCCTAAAAGTCTTTTGATGCCTGCAAATGTGAATCATCACACGTTCCCTACACGTCTGCCCTTCATGTCTTCTTCCCCACCCCCCAGCTAAGTTTGCCTAAATTCCGTGGATCACTTCTGTCACGAGTTGAATTATGTTTCCCAGAAAAATACGTTGAAGCGCTAATATCCCCCACCCCCAACTTATGGATATGACCTTATTTGGAAACACGGTCTTTACAGATGTAAGACAAGGTCATTAGGGTGGGCCCTTATCCAATGTGAATGGTGTCCTTATAAGGGACACCATTCACAGAGACACAGAGAAGAAAATGCCATGAGAAGACACGGAGACACACAGGGAGAAGCAGCCATGGACAGAGGCCGAGATTGGAGTATACAGCCAAAAGCCAACGGCTGTCGGAAGATGGAAAAGGCAGGGAGGATCCTCCCCTAGAGGGTTCAGAGGGAGCATCACTCTGTGGACACCTTGATTTCAGACTTCTAAGCCGACAGAACTGTGAAACAATACATGTTTGTTTGGTACAGCCATCCTAAGAAATCAATGCATCCTCCTAGTTATGACTATCTAATGTAGGAGAGAAGAAGGAAGACGTGAACCAGTAGTTGAGTATAAGATTTGGGAGCCAACGTTCATTCATTCACTCATTCATTCAACAAAACATGTATTGGGCTGGGCGTGGTAGCTCATGCCTGTAATGCCAGCACTTTGGGAGGCCGAGGTGGGCGGATCACCTGAGGTCAGGAGTTCAAGACCAGCCTGGCCAACATGGTGAAGCCCCCGCCTCTACTAAAAACACAAAAATTAACTGGGCGTGGTGGCGGGCGCCTGTAATTCCAGCTACTCAGGAGGCTGAGGCAGGAGAATTGCTTGAACCCAGGAGACGGAGGGTGTAGTGAGCCAAGAACGAGCCACTGCACTCCAGCATGGGCAACAGAGCGAGACTCTGTCTCAAAAAAAAAAACCAACGATGTATTGAATGCTCATTCAGTGCAGGCACAGGCTAGTGCTGAGGCTAGAGGAATGAGGAACAGGGTAAGGCTCAGCCCTCAGGGAACATTCATTTCCGGACCACAAGCCTTACAATTGCAATGACGGGGACTTGGGAGATGAGCTGTAAGCCACCAGTAGGAAGCTGCCACAAGAAGATGGAGAACAGGGGAGAGGAGAGTATGACAAAGGCCCTGAGGTGGGCGCTTTTGAGGAAGAAAAGGAAAGGCAGTGTGGATTTAGATCATTCTAGGCGCCTACAAACTGTGATCTTAGGGAGTCCTTCATCAAATTCTAACAGTGGGGAGCTTGGGGCTCAGAGGAAGGCCTCCACGAGCTTTCCATGATCATCCTTTCTCTTGCTCTGAACTTCCTTCCATGCTTCGTTACCCAGTTTTATATTCTCTCTGACCTCTAGCACTCCCGAATATTATATGACTGTCCATTGGAAAAGGGCCAGGTCTTTAACACCCAGGTCAGAGCACAGACATGTCAATCTCAGACACTTGAAGACTTTATGCATGGACAGGATATCCCAGAAAGTGGCTTTTTTTTTCTTCTAAAACATTTCAGAAGTTTCTAGTAACTTCCTTGAGCCTTAGTTTGCACATCTGTAAAGAAGGGATAAAGGACCCCCAAGCTCTGATAAGACAGCCCCGGTTCTCAAGCTTACCTCACCTCACAGTCCTGGGGTGCAGGAGGTTGAGGATGTAGAGTCCGAATCCCGAACTTATTTGCCATCCTTCCAGCTGTGTGGCCTTGGCCAAGTTACTGCCAGTCTCTGAGACGTCTTCTCAACTGCAAAACAGGAGTAACTGGAGCAACCTTTCGTGGAGGGTGTCAGGCGCTGGAGCGTGGCTAAGGCAGGGACCACTTCCCAGCCGCCCTTTCCCGCCCTGCGGCGCAGGCCCCATCCCTTGGCTCTCCCGGCCGCGAACACTCAGGTCGGCCGCCGCGGAAACGCGCAGTGAGGCTGGTGGGGCCACGAGCGGCGCGCTGAGCATGCGCGCCCGATAGAGCCTCGAGAGGCGCCGGGCCGCGCCGCGCTGCAGTACCGCCCGCGGCCTGCAGCGTCGCTGCGCGCCCGGCTGGCCCAGCTCCGCGTGTAGAGCTCTATCCGGCTCCGCGGGCGGTGCCGCCCCGCGCTCACCTGGGCGCCCTCGCTCCCGCTCGCCCCGCGCTTCCGAGAAGCGGGAATGTAATGTTTTGTTTTTACATTCCAATTTGCTCCCTTCCCAGGCTGGCGTGGAATCCGAGGGTTCCTGATGACTACAGCTCCTCGCCCCTCCCACTGTGTTCCCGCCGCCTCTGGGCTGAAAGCGCCACCAGGACCCGTGGCGCGTGGGCTTTGTTCGTCATTAAATCCTTGGGACATAGCAGGAGCATGGTGCCCGGCACAGAACAGGCTTGGCTTACCACGGCCCATCCAGGCAGAGCCGTCAGCGTCCCTTGCCTAGACCAGAGCTCTGGAAAGCGGAGGGGAGACAGGGGCCGTTCCCCAGATCGGTTCCGGAGGACATAGATCAGAACCAGAGAGGGTGCATTTAGAAACTCATTGCAACCTGACAAAGCTGCAGCGTTGTAGCGCGGGGTCAGCAACAGGAATTCGGATTGGGTGGAGTCGGACTCAGGGAGTGGTCGCTTGTGCGCAGAACTGCGTAGACTCGAGTAGGTGCGAAAAGGATAGGCGTGGGGGCAAGACCTAGTCCTTCACCACAGGTAGATCTAGGCGGCCACGACGGTCTCCTGGCTCATTTTCCTGCATCCACTGGCCTCCCACCCACACTGCGACATCCAGAGTGGTCCTTACACGAAGCAAACTGAATTAAGTCATTCCCCTGCTCCAGAGTCCTTGCAGCCTCCAGTCCTACAGGATGCGCCCCTGCCTGCCTGTCAGGTCGTCTTATACCCTCTCCGAATGGTCTTGCAAAACTGACTGCGCTCTGCACCGCTGATGCACCAGGCATCTCCTGGGAAAGACCTTTGCACGAATTATGCCTGCCTGGGGTATCTCTTTCTCCTCTCAACTCAAAAATCACCTTCTCAGAGGCCTTTCTAACCATTTCAGTACTCCTCATTCTGCCACATCCCTGTGTTTTATGTTCTTCACAATGAACTGAAACTGTTGTATGTTTTCTTGGGTCTTTTCATTTTCCCCTACTTGGAAGTAAGCTACTGTCTGCCTTGTTCATCCTTAGATTCCCAGGGCCTAAGGCAGAGGCCTGACACTTACAGGCACCCATTAAAGTTGAGTTCCCATTTATTAATTCAAGCAAAAACTGTGGTTTGGGTCACCAAAGCATGAAACCCCACTTGGAATCTCAGAGTTTGGATATTAGCACTTAACTATTCATCCACTCCTTCATCTCTAAATTTTCTTGTCAGAGAAAATCATGGAAATAATGATAGTATCTGCCTCATGAGGTTTCCATGAGGATGAGATGAGTTACTTTTTGTAGAAGACTCTCATGTTGAGAGACATTTTATGATTGCATCAGTTAGGATGGGCTGGGTTACACTACAGTAATAAAAAGTCTCCCAAATCTCAGTAGCTTAGAAAGACAAAAGTTTCTTTTCACTTACACTAGATCTCCATCAGGGATTGGTTGAGTACTCCTTGCTATCTTTAGTCCAGAAACCAGACTTTCCAAGCAGACACCAACTGATGTGTGGTCAGTTGTCAAAGCAGAGGGAAGAAGAGCTTGGCTTAACAGAGCACTGATTCTGAAGACTTACAACGAGACGTGCAAATTACTTCCACTCTCATTTAACTAGCCAAAGCAAGTCACATGCCCCCTCATAACTGCAAAGAACAGAGGAGTGCCATCCTACCATGTGCCTTGGAGAACTGGACATATTTTCTAGATGGTAACAGCTATTGTTACTATTCATTCCAGAAGTCTTCCAGTATACTGTGATGTCCACAAACATCACGAATGACAAAATTCAGGGAAGACTGAGCATATGTGAATATTCAGCATGGATTTTTTTTTTCCTGTTCTTGGACAGAGCCCAACATTCTTGCTTTATGTTGAAGGAATGTGTTAGTGACAGGTCTCTTGGGGTTCACTTGTTCTCTCTTCACAAAATCTGGATGGCACTAGATAGTACTAGATGGTAAGGCCCATTGGAAGAAAAATAGTCTATTTTGCTCTCCTTTTGTATACTAAGATTCTACTTCAATGGCTGGCACAATATTTACTGAATCAATGACTATTTGGCAAGTATATCTTTTTTTTTTTTTTGAGTCTTGCACTGTTGCCCAGACTGGAGTGCAGTGATGTGATCTTGGCTCACTGCAACCTCTGCCTCCCAGGTTTAAGTGATTCTCCTGCCTCAGTCTCCCGAGTAGCTGGGATTACAGGCGCCAGCCACCACACCCAGCTAATTGTTTTGTATTTTTAGTAGAGGCGGGGTTTCACTATGTTGGCCAGGCTGGTCTCGAACTCCTGACCTCGTGATCCACCCGCCTTGGCCTCCCAAAGTGCTGGGATTATAGGCATGAGCCACCGCACCCGGCCGCAGGTATGTCTTATCTTACTAATAAGGGGATGACAGCCCTGAAAATTTATCTTTCCAGTTTATCCAGGAACCCTGTAAAGAAAAATGTACATGATTCATTTATTTAGCAAATAAGTTAATCAGGTTGAGAACATTGTTACATCAACAACTGCCACTGGAATTTCTCTTGGGGAGAAACCATTTTTATTAAGAAAAATAAAATTCCAGAGCTTGCCTTGGAGACCTCACTTCCCAGACCTAAAGCAGAGTTTACTCCTTATTCAGAACAGCATAAAGAGAACAGCATTAGGAGAACAGCATAGCTCCCAGGAATTTTTCTTTTCTTTTCTTCAACTTTCACTTTAAGTTCTGGGGTACATGTGCAGGATGTGCAGGTTTGTTACATAGGTAAACGTGTACCATGGTGGTTTGCTGTACAGATCATCCCATCACCTAGGTGTTAAGCCCAGCATCCATTAACTATTCTTCTTGATGCTCTCCCTACCCCCATTGACAGACCCCAGTGTTTATTGTTCCCCACCATGTGTCCATGTGTTCCCATTATTCAGCTCCCACTTACAAGCGAGAACATGTGGTGTTTCGTTTTCGTTCCTGTGTTAGTTGGCTGAGGATAATGGCTTCCAACTCCATTCATGTCCATGCAAAGGACATCTCATTTCTTTTTATGGCTGAATAGTATTCCATGTGTACACGTACCACATTTTCTTTATGCAGCCTATCATTGATGGGCATTTGGGTTGACTCCATGTCTTTGCTATTGTGAAGAGTGCTGCGGTGAACATATGTATGCATGTATCTTTTTTTTTTTTTTTTTTTTTTTTTTTGAGACGGAGTCTTGCTGTGTCCCCCAGGCTGGAGTGCAGTGGCGCGAGGCATGTATCTTTATAATAGGATAATTTATATTCCTTTGGGTACATACCTAGTAATGGGATTACTGGGTCAAATGACATTTCTGCCTCTAGGTCTTTGAGGAATCGCCACATTGTCTTCCACAATGGTTGAATTAATTTACACTCCCACCAACAGTGTAAAAGTGTTTCTATTCCTCCGCAATCTCACCAGCATCTGTTCTTTTTTGACTTTTTAATAATAGCCATTCTGATTGCCATGAAATGGTTTCTCATTGTGGTTTTGATTTGCATTTCTGTAATAATTAATGATGTTGAGCTTTTTTTTCATGTTTGTTGGCTAAGCGTATGTCTTCTTTTGAGAAGTGTCTTTTCTCATCCTTTGCCCACTTTATAATGAGGTTGTTTTTTTCTTGTAAATTTGTTTAAGTTACTTGTAGATTCTGGATGATAGACCTTTGTCAGATGGACAGATTAGAAAAATTTTTTCCCCTTCTTAGGTTGTCTGTTCACACTGATGATAATTTCTTTTGCTGTGCAGAAGCTCATTAGTTTAATTAGATCCTATTTGTCAATTTTTGCTTTCATTGCAATTGCTTTTGGCATTTTCGTCATGAAATCTTTGCCTGTGCCTCTGTCCTGAATGGTATTGCCTAGATTTTCTTCTAGAGTTTTTATAGTTTTGGCTCCCAGGAATTTGAAGTTAGGAAAACTTGAGAGAGAAGTTCAGAGTAGAGAAAGCACCCTAAGGTGAAAGGTGTTCTAGATAAATTTCCAGAAGTTAGGTGGTCACAGACTTTTAAGAATGAGTAATATAATAAATTGTTTTTTCACTGTTTCCCTGACTCTTTAGAAAAAGTCTGATACATACAATGTAGTGATCATAGTTATGTTGGAAGCTGCCAGGTTTTACCCCATATGTGTTCTCTTTTTCCTTAATAGAACCCCACTTTTAGCTAGATATATGGACACCATGGGCCTTTAAGCCTCTTTTAGAAATACTCTGTGAAACATTGCTAGACAACCCACCAAAACATATAATTAGTTTAAGGTTGCAGTGGTAGCCCAGTCTGGTAGTTGTTACCCTAAATCTGTCTCTCTTCTTTTTTCCTTAATTATGACCTTCCTACAATTTCTTACTGGGCACATAGCTGCTCATAAAGAAAGACTGGGCTGGGCTGGGTGACTCACTCCTGTAATCCCAGCACTTTGGGAGGCTGAGGCAGGCGGATCACTTGAGGCCAGGAGTTCGAGACCAGCTTGGCCAACATGGTGAAACCCCGACTCTACTAAAAATATGAAAATTAGCCGGGCATGGTGGCGCATGTCTATAATCCCAGCTACTTGGGAGGCTGAGGCAGGAGAATTGCTTGAACCCAGGAAGTGGAGGTTCAAGCAATTCTCCTGCCTCAGCCTCCCAAGTAGCTGGGATTACAGGTGGGTACCACCACACCCGGCTAATTTTTGTATTTTTGGTAGAGGCGGGGATTCACCGAACTCCTGACCTCAAGTGATCTGCCTGTCTTGGCCTCCCAAAGTGCTAGGATTACAGGCATGAGCCACCACACCTGGCCTAGAAAATCTTAATAACAGAAAAATATAAGAAAAAGAATGCTATGCCCAAACTATGTCAAATATGTTATCTTTAGTTAAGACTGAGTACACAAGTGACAGGGCCCCATGCAAAATGAATATGTGGGATTCCTTGTTCAAAATATCATTAATCATGTGAAGACAGTGACCATACAGCATAACCAACCATGAGGTCCCTGTGAGTGTGGGGACTTGTGTGACTGCACAGATCACATGTCCTTGAAGCCAGCCCTGTCTTCAGTTAAGTCTTCTTATTGGAAAGCCAACTGCATTACTTTCCTATGGCTGCTATAATAAATTACCACAAAGGTGGTGGCTTTAAACAACACACATTTATTATCTTATAGATCTGGAGGCCAGAAGTCAAAATAAGCTAAAATCAAGGTGTTAGCATAGTTGGCTCCTTCTGCAGGCTCTAGGGATGAGCCCGTTCCTTGTGCCTTCCAGGTTCCCAAGGGAGCTGGCATTCCTTGTCTCCTGGCTCCACATCACATAGCCTTTTTTCCTTTGCTTTCTTTGTCACATTGCCTTCTCTTTGACTCTGACTCCTGTATTCCTCTGTGTTAGTGCATTCTTGCATTGCTGTAAGAAATACCTGAGGCTGGGTAATTTGTAAAGAAAATAGGTTTATTTGGCTCATAGTTCTGTAGGCTGTACAGGAAGCATGGCACCAGCATCTGCTTCTGGTGAGGCCTCAGGAAGTTTCCAATCATGGTAGAAGGCAAAGGGGAGTCAGCATGTCACATGGCAAGGGCTGGGGCAAGAGAGAGAGGAAGAGGTGCCAGGTTCCTTTAAACAATCAGATCTCATGTGAACTAACAGAGTGAGAACTCACTCATCACGGAGGGGATGGCACTAAACCATTGCTGAGGGATTTGCCCCCATGATCCAATACCTCCCACCAGGCCCCGCTTCCAGCATTGGGGATTACATTTCAACATGAGATTTGGAGGAGAGAAACATCCAAAGTATATTGCTCTTTTATGAAAACTCTCGTGATGACCTTAGACCCACGTGGATAACGCAGATAATCTCCCCATTTTGACATCCTTAGCTTGATTACATCTGCAAAGTTCTTTTTGCTACATAAAATTCCAGAGATTAGGGCATGGAACTCTTTGGAGGGCCATTATTGAGCCTGCTATACCAATAGAACCCTCTTTTTAAACGCCTAGTGTGCTTTTGCTTACCAAAGCAGCCAAGACAGATAGCGCCATGAAATCATAGAGTTGGAAAGTACTTTAACTTCTCTAGCCGTGGGAGATTTCCAACTGAATAGCTCATGATCATACAAAATATAAACTTGTTTCTAAAATGGAACTTTTTTTCCTGCCCACTCCACTAGTCCTGTCAACACTTCTGAATGCCCTATATTGGGATGTGTTTCAAAGATCTATTTATTTATGCAAGGGAGAAACTTAAGAGTCATCCTAAATTATTTCCTCTCCCTCATATGCCACTTCCACTCTCACCCCTACTTCTGACGAATCACCAAGTAGTATGTATAACCTCAAAAAATTTCTATAATCTGTTTCATTCCACCATTGTCAAGTTTAGGTCTTCATTATCTCTTCTACCAGTAGCCCTGCCTCTATTATCTCTCTATTCCAATACATCTTCTAAAGATCTGTAAAGGAATATTCCTTGCAGCACTGAATAAACACCAGAAAATTGGAAATACCTTAAATATCCAGAAATAGAGAAACATACTCATGGTATAGTCATAAAATGGAATCTCATACAGCATGGAAATGAATTAGATTATGCACCTCAAAATAGATATCAAAAATATGATGTTGAGTCAAAAGCAGGTTGCAGAATATAAATGCATTATAATTACAATGTTTTTTGTTTTATCTTTTCTTTTTTGGTTCTTTTCAAAAAAATTTTTTATTTTTTATTTTCTGCATGTATTATAATTATATATAGGTTGATAGATACAATTATATATTGTTTGTTGTATTATATAATGTGTATATATAATTAGAGTACTATTTTATGTGTTCAGCTTTATACACACATATGTATATGTCTGTAAAAGATGGTAGAGCAGGAGAAAGAAAGCACAGAGAACTTGGAAACGTCCAGAAGCTTTACCTTTATTATAATTATTATTATTTTACTTTCTCTTTAGATTGTGGACCACCAGAAGCTTTACCTTTATTATTATTATTATTATTCTTTTAATTTGTCTTTAGATTGTGAACCACCAAAGTCTGTGTGAGGTGCCTTGGTCTCAGGGTCAGTAAAATTTTCATTGAATATTTCCCCTGTGAGTCTAGAGAAGCTAACTAGAGGGTGGTGGTGTTTCTAAAGACAAAGCTCTCTTAATTGTTCATATTTGGCCATGTGCAGGTGAGGAGCCATAATCATAAGATCCAAATCAGGAATAATAAAGTCCACTTGACAGGTATTCCATGAAAAGTAAAGAAAGATGACACAGCATCTCACTTATTGATTAAATAAGGTGATTAAGCTATTGATACATAACAGGTCCTCAATATGTGATTTTAATTTATTAAAGATGAATAATATTTATTTTTGACATGTGAATTTCAATTTTAACTACCATATTAAATCTGATCATTTTTGTTACAGGGATTTGGATAATATTTTGAAACTGAAGTTTTTCCAAATTCTTAATGGTTATTTTTAATTAATTTATTTATTTTTTGAGACGAAGTCTCGCTCTGTCGCCCAGGCTGGAGTGCAGTGGCACGACCTTGGCTCACTGCAAGCTCCGCCTCCTGGGTTCACGCCATTCTCCTGCCTCAGCCTCCCGAGTAGCTGGGACTACAGGCGCTCGCCAACACGCCCGGCTAATTTTTTGTATTTTTAGTAAAGATGGGGTTCACCGTGTTAGTCAGGATTGTCTCAATCTCCTGACCTCGTGATCCGCACGTCTCGGCCTCCCAAAGTGCTGGGATTACAGGCGTGAGCCACCGCGCCTGCCCTCTTAACAGTTACTCTGTAAAAATGTGAGATATTTTGCCAAAAGACAGCAGAAAAAAAATGAGCAGGACAGGCGCCGTGACTCAGGCCTGTAATCCCAGTGCTTTGGGAGGCCAGGGCGGACGGATCATTTGCGGTCAAGAGTTCAAGACCAGCCTGGCCAGCATGGTGAAACCCTGTCTCTATTAAATACACAAAAAAAAAAAAAAAAATGAGCCAGGCGTGGTGGTGGGCACCTGTAATCTCAGCTACTTGGGAGGCTGAGGCATGACAATGCTTGAACTCAGGAGGCAGAGGTTGCTGTGAACCAGGGTCACACCACTGCACTCTAGCCTGAGTGAAAGAGTGAGACCCTGCTTCAAAAAAAAAAAAAGTTTCAGGTTTTTTTTCTTTTAATGGAAGATATAATGGGGAATTTGAGTTGTGCATATGTTGAGAAAGGGACTTGAGTAAAAAATGGTAATTGCTTGCAAATATCATGAGAGACTAGAGAAATGTGTTGACTGCTAGTAAATTAGTAGTAAATTGAGTTTTATAGATAACATCATTTTAGATGGGTGCATTATCAGGCTTGGTAACAAAGAATGACATTTTTAAAAATAACCAATTAAGATAATGTTCCAAGGTACGCCAATGCATCTTTAGTTTTACACATTTGCAATTCTATTAACAGAATTTTCTGGTTTACTCTTCCTCTCACACAATGTCAGAGTATATTTCATGTTGTACAATCATTTTCTCTCTTATGTATCCCCAAATCATTTGTCCTTTCTCAAACATATCCCCATACCACCTCTAACAAATTTTAATTATTTAGTGTATTCTTATATAACTAATTTTTTAAAAAGTCATTGACATTTTTAAAAAAGTCACAGTACAGAGTTGTTTTTACAAACATAGACTAATTCTATATGCATCTTTCTGTAAGGTTCTTTAATCACTCAACATTCTATAATGTATATTCCAATAGGAAAATTGATGCAGCCCCAAAGCTTGCTTTTTTTTTTTTTGAGACGGAGTTTTGCTCTTGTTGCCTAGGCTGGAGTGCAATGGTGTCATCTCGGCTCACCACAACCTCCTTCTCCCGGGTTCAAGTGATTCTTCTGCCTCAGCCTCCCGAGTAGCTGGGATTACAGGCATGCACCACCATGCCCAGCTAATTTTGTATTTTTAATAGAGATGGGGGTTTCTCCATGTTGGTCAGGCTGGTCTTGAACTCCCAACCTCAGATGATCTGCCCGCCTTGGCCTCCCAAAGTGCTGAGATCACAGGCGTGAGCCACCACGCCCGGCCCCAAAGCATTTTTTTAAACAGTTACATAATATTCCACAGCATGGGTATATTCAAGTTAATTTAACCATTGGTTTGTTAACAATTTTTTTTATTTTTTTGTCTTGTCACTGGACGAATGATGCTTCAATAAACACACTTTACCAATATACTCCTTACTTCAGTAAATATGCTTTTAATTCTATAGGATTTAATTCTAAAGGATAAATTTCCAGAACTAGAATTGGTAAACAAAAGGATATATTGTTTTTATTTTAAAAGAGTTTGCCAGATTAATTTTCACAAAGTTGCAGTAATTTTAGTGTTCATTGTTTTGAAAACATTATAGAACCTACTGTCTTGCCCTCCCATCATTCCCCAGCTATCACTGGGTTCAACAAGTCTTTTGAACGTTTTTCCATGTATTGGGGGAAAAACATGTTAACCCACTGTTAAACTTGGCATTTCCCTGATTATTATGGAGTTGAGCTTATTTCATGGGTCTGTGAGCATCAGGATTTCCTCTTCTGTAAAATGACTATTTTTATCCTTTGACTATTTTTCGACTGGGTTATTTGTCCTTATATTATGAATTTATGGAAGTTATTTATGTATAATATGTAGGAATCATTTATTGGACATATGTGCTTCCAATATTTTTTGCAGCCCGTTCTTTGTCTTCTGACTTCATGTACTGCCACCTGTCAAATTGTAAATATTTGCATGGTCAAATGTTTCTTTATTTCCTTTCATTTTTTTGAGTTTCCTGTCTTGCTTAAGAAGTCCCCCCAACACACACACCGCTGCCACCAATGCAGAGGCATATAAACATTGTCCTAGATCTTCTACCTTGTTTTTATTATATTTTTATATTTAAACATTTAATTGTCATGGACATTATTTTTATATAGTCGAAAGGAAAGCTCTACCTCCCCTGCTGCTGCTCCCATTTGATAAGCAGTTGATAGAAATGTTTATTTAAACAAACCACCCTTCTCACACCTGTAATCCCAGCACTTTGGGAGGCCAGGGTAGGCAGATCACTTGAGGTCAGGAGTTCGAGACAAGCCTGGCCAACATGGTGAAACCCCGTCTCTACTAAAAATACAAAAATTAGCCGGGCATGCTGGCATGTGCCTGTAATCCCAGCTACTTGGGAGGCTGAGGCAGGAGAACCGTTTGAACCGGGGAGGCGGAGGTTGCAGTGAGCTGAGATCATGCCACTGCACTCCAGCCTGGGTGACAAAGCGAGACTCTGTCAAAAAAAAAAAAAAAAAAAGAAAAGAAAAGTATTGTTTATATGAAATTTTGGTCTGTTTTCCTCTCTTTGACCGTTACCATTAAATACTTTAATTTTATTCAAGTAAAAGCAGAATCATATATTTGACATGAGAACTAAGTATTTCACATCATTAAATTAGTTTGAATTAGGTATACTTTTTATTATGTATCAGGAATAACTTACTTTCTTTAATATTTATTTGTCTTTACATTTATTTGAATAACTATGTAATGAGTATCTGTTTCCTACATTTGGTAATATAGGTGTACATTAGTAATATTAGTAACTGGATTCTTGATCTAATCTCTAATTTATGTTGAACTGTCCTGTTATATAGTATTTCCATAATAACTTCAGGCATTTTAGTCAATCCTTACACTTTCATCAATTATAAAATTAAGATGTTAATTAAGATGTTACATTAATTGTAAAAATTAAGACGTTAAACGTTCTAGACGAAACAACCCTGGGCCCACTTACAGTCATGCTGTTGTGAGAGGTCCTTGGACAGCTTCTGCTTCCATTTCAATTCACACTCCTTTGGCCAAAATAACAACCTGGTAAGCAGCTCTAGGTGGAAAATTAGTCTTGAAGTACTGTTTGTAAATTACACTGACAGTACTGAAGTCATTTATGTCCGCCAGCAAAATTGTTTACCACATTAGTGAAGTCACAGCCTGCAGTCTTCAGAACTTCACCCATCTTTGTAAGAGCTTGTTTAGCTTCTTTGGCTACCTCTCCTGCCACAAGCTGTGTGTCTGAAGAGTCCATGACTAGCTGTCCTGAAATGTAAATGGTCCTGTCAACTAACACACCTTGGCCATACGGCCCAAGGACCCTGGGGGCTTTCGCAGTGCTGATCACCTTTTTAATCAAGGATGACATAGCTATCCCTTCTCTGGAGGCCTCTCTGGGAGAAGAAGCCACCACACCACCCCTGCTCGCTTCTCACCTGACTTGATATTATTTTCTAAAAATGTCTGATAGGATTCATTTTGGTCCAGAGCTTTTTTTTTGTGAAAAACCTTCTCATTTCTCTTAAAGATGAAGGGTCATTCAGATTTTCTATTTCCTCTTGTATCAACCTTCATCTGTAAAATTATCTTTGTCAGGCCGGGCGCGGTGGCTCACGCTTGTAATCCCAGCACTTTGGGAGGCCGAGGCGGGCGGATCACGAGGTCAGTAGATCGAGACCACGGTGAAACCCCGTCTCTACTAAAAAAAAAAATACAAAAAAATTAGCCGGGCGTAGTGGCGGGCGCCTGTAGTCCCAGCTACTCATGGAACCGGAGGGGTTGCAGTGACCGATGGCCATGATCCAGCCTGGGTGACAGAGGAGATCCGTCTCAAAAAAAAAAAAAGTGCTTCTGATATTTCTTTAATATCCCTTCAATGTCTGTAGTACCTGTTGTGTTGTCTTTTATTTTTTATTATTGGTTAGTGTGTTCTTATGTTTTGATTATTTTAGCTAGCTGTTTCTTAATTTTCTTAATTGTTTTAAAGAACCAACTTTTAAGCCATAAATGCTTACACTGAGTCTTTATATTTCAAGGGCAGCTGCATTCCTCAAATTTTGGTAAATGGCATTTCATTATCATTCATTCTGAAATATTGTTTTGCTTTCTTCTTTGACCATGTAATTAAAAATGTGCTACTTTCAAATATTTGAAGATTTTTCTAAATATCTTATTGTTATTATTTTTTTATTTAATTATTTTTTAAAATGCATATATTGGCCAGGCGTGGTGGCTCGTGCCTGTAATCCTAGCACTTTGGGAGGCCAAGGCAGGCGGATTGCCCAAGCCCAGGAGTTCAAGACCAGCCTGGGCAATATGGAAAAACCCCATCTCTAATAAAATACAAAAAAATTAGCCTGGTATGATGGCACATGCCGGCAGTCCCAGCTACTTGGGAGGCTGAGAATCACTTGAACCTGGGAGGCGGAGATAGCAGTGAGCCAAGATCGCACCACCGCACTACAGCCTGGGTGACAGAGCAAGACTCTGTCTCATTAAATAAATAAATAAATATATATATATAGGCTCACAGAATATAACCTTTATATTTTTTCAGTTCCTTAACATTTATTGTGATATGTTTTAGGCCCCAGGAGATGGCTCTTCTTGAATATTCTATATGGACTAGGAAAATAATGTGTATCTATATTTGTTTTGTGTTGTTTTGTGAACTAGTCTGTAAATGACAATTAAGTCTAGTTGGTTGATAGTGGTGTCAAAATTTTCTATAGATCCTTATTCATTTTTATTTGCTTACTTTATCAGTTTCTGTGAGTTGTGTGTTAATATTTCCAAATATACTTAGTTTTCCCTTTCAGTGCTCTCAGTTTTTGCTTCTGAATATGTATTTATTTAAATAGCATTCTATTCATATTGTGTGGTTTCAATGGCTTATCTCTCCATGAAATTAACTATATTTCTCCTGGTAGTTATTTTTTTTTTTTTTTTCAGCATCCCATATTATCTCTCTCCCTTGAGTTTTCCTTTTTTTTTTTTTTTTCCCGGTTTGTAGCATTTTAAAACATGTCTTGGCCGGGCACTGTGGCTCACACCTGTAACCCCAGCACTTTGGGAGGCTGAGGTGGGTGAATCACCTGAGGTCAGTAGTTCAAGACTAGCCTGGCCAACATGGTGAAACCCCATCTCTACTAAAAATACAAAAATTAGCTAGGTGTGGTAGCGGGCGGCTGTAATCCCAGCTACTTGGGAGGCTGAGGCAGGAGAATTGCTTGAACCCAGGAGGCAGAGATTGCAGTGAGCCAAGATGACGCCACTGCACTCCAGCCTGGGCAACAGAGCAAGACTCTGTCTCAAAAACAAAAAAACAAACAAACAAAAAACCATGTATTTCCCATTAGAAGCTTTCCTTCAAGCTTCTCAGAGTTCACATTTAAGAGTGAGGCACGAACATGTGAATCGAAACTTGTACGTGCATGGGTGAGCTCCACTGCAGCACGAGACAGTGGGAATCTGCTCTTTTATGAAGGAGTCTATTCTTTGATGTCCTTTAGGAAGGATCAGCATTTGTAGCAGAACTGCTCTGTTCTCTTGTTTTAGGGTTATGATTCTATCAGTTCTTCCTTGGAATCAAATGTTTAAAAGGGGTTGGGATTCTAAACTTTGGTAATGAAACTTTCACTTAAACTCCATTTTTCAGCACAGCACCCATTTCCCACTTTCAACTGTATCTTACATGCCTAATTCAAAATATTTCCTGGAGATGCATTGTCTGGATGGCTGCCAGGGTTGGGGAAGGATGATATCCTGGCTAAGTAAACCTCTGGTTCCTGGGTGAGGGATGTGTTGATTATAATGGATTCTTACAATGACTGCTGATGAATAACTCTTCTTTTCACCCCAGGCCCTTTACCAGTTTTTAAGGGTAAATAGTGACTCCAATTTCCAAGCCTTTCAAAGTTTTCATAATGAGAATCAGCTTGGTTCTTATTGAACTTCCTGAATATAATTGAATTTCTACAGGGATCAAAGTTATGTCCTTATTTAGCTATATTTTGTTGTTGTTGTTGAGACAGAGTCTCACTCTGTCGCCCAGGCTGGAGTGCAGTGGCAAAATCAATAAAGGAATTGAAAAGATAAGAACAGTGAGGCAGGAGAATCGCTTGAACCTGGGAGGCGGAGGTTGCGGTGAGCCGACATCATGCCATTGCACTCCAGCCTGGGCAACAAGATCAAAACTCCGTCTCAAAAAAAAAAAAAAAAAAAAAAAGGTAAGAACGTAGAATAAAGGAAATGGAAGAAGACATGGAAGAAGAAGACAGATGTCAACAAAATTTTGGATGAGGGGAAATTAAATGGACAAATGATAACTGAGTTAACAAAATAGAGGAAGCTAAAATAGTAAATAAGAAGTAGGAGGAAGTTTAATAAGAAACAAGCTGATTCCCATTATGAAAACTTGGAAAGGCTTGGAAATTGGAGTCACTATTTACCCTTAAACTTAGCTGGGTGTGATGGCTCATGCCAGTAGTCCCGGCTACTCAGGAGGCTGAGGCACGAGAATTGCTTGAACCCAGGAGGTGCAGCTAATTCTTGTATTTTTAGTAGAGATAGGATTTCACCATATTGGTCAGGCTGGTCTTGAACTCCTAACCTCAAGTGATCTGCCTGCCTTGGCCTCCCAAAGTGCTGGGATTACAGGTGTGAGCCACGGTGTTTGGCCTCTTATTTAGCTACGTTTTAATTGGAAGTCTTATTACAGTGGGTGCATACATTTTGTATTTTACTAAATACTGCTAAATTGCTTTCCAAAATGCTATACTGATTGATGTTCCAACTAGTAGATGAAAATTTTATTTTGTACATCCTCATCAGCTTTTGACATTATCTGAATGTTTAATTTCACCCAGTGTGACGGGTGAAAGTGCTATGTAGTTGCTATTTTAATTAACGTATCTCTGGCTGCTATTGTAGAAGTAGCTGTCAGATCCTCATGAAGCCTGGAAATGCTGGGGGAGTCTTCTGGGTAATGATCCTTTGCCAGGCCTCCCAATAAGCACTAAGGAATGTTCTAGGGTTCGTTTGCTCATTTTACTTTCATCTAATGGACTGCTGGTACCAAAATCTGTATTAGTCCCAGTTCTCTAGAGGGACAGAACTAATGGAATAAATATGTGTGTGTGTGTGTGTGTGTGTGTGTGTGTGTATATATATACGTATATATATACGTGTATATATATATACACATACACACACATATATATATATATAAAGGGGATTTTATTCAGTATTAACTCACATGATCACAAGGTCCTACAATAGGCTGTCTACAGGCTGAGGAGCAAGGGGAGCCAGTCCGAGTACCAAAACTGAAGAACTTGGAGTCCAATGTTTGAGGGCAGGAAGCATCCAGCATGGGAGAAAGATGTAGGCTGGGAGGCTAGGTCAGTCTCTCTTTTCATATTTTTCTGCCTGTTTATATTCTAGCCACACTGGCAGCTGATTAGATGGTGCCCACCCAAATTAAGTTCAGGCCTGTCTTCCCCACCCCACTGACTCAAATGTTAATCTCCTTTGTCCACACCCTCAGAGACACACCCAGGATCAATACTTTGTATCCTTCAATCCAATCAAGTTGACACTCAGAATTAACCCTCACAAATAGGTAGCCAGGAAGCCCATTTGCCATTCTCATGGGGGTTGCTCACTCTTCAGGCCTCTCTTTCCTCATTCAGGCTGAAATCTCCCTCTGTGTGGGTCCGTTGTCTAGTGCTGAGGGGTTAGGGACCAGGGAAGCCAGACCCCAGCTCCCACTCTGCTCCATTAGGCTCCATGTCATTAGCTCCATGACAGTGGCTATTGGAATCCCCTGTTAATTCTGTCACCAACCAGCTGTAATAGACACACAATAGCAAAGCTGGATGTTTTAACTTAGAGGACTGGGTGATCCTTTCTAATCAGGGATGCCATAGCTAACTCTTCTCTCTTGAGGCCCCTCTGGGAGAAGAAGCTTCCACACCAGCTCTCCTTGCTTCTCACCTGACTCGATATTGGTTTTTAAAAATGTTTGGTAGGACTCATTTTGGTCTAGAGACTTTTTCACGGGAAAGCTTCTCATTTCTTTTAACAATGAAGGGCCATTCAGATTTTCTGTTTCTTCTTGTATTGATTTTCATCTGTAAAGTTATCTATTTCAACTCCACTGGAATAAAAGCACTTCTGATAGTTCTTTAATATCCCTTCAATGTCTGTAGTATCTGTTGTTTTGTCTACTTTTTGTTAGTAATGTGTCCTTCTACTTAAGTTTTTGATTATTTTAGCTAGCTGTTTATTAATTTTCTTTTCTTTTGTTTTCTTTTCTTTTTTTTTTTTTTTTTTTAACGGAGTCTCACTCTGTCGCCCAGGCTGGAGTGGCATGATCTCGGTTCACTGCAGCCTTCACCTCCAGAGTTCAAGCAATTCTCCTGCCTCAGCCTCCTAAGTAACTGGGACTACAGGCACGCGCCACCATGCCCAGCTAATTTTTGTATTTTTAGTAGAGACGGGGTTTCACCATGTTGGCCAGGCTGGTCTTGATCTCCTGAACTCATGTTCCACCTGCCTCGGCCTCCCAAAGTGCTGGGATTACAGGCGTGATTCACTGGCCTATTAATTTTCTTAATTGTACTTAATTGTTATTAATTTTCTTAACTTACAGGAGTGGGTAAGTTAAGACATTCCAGCTTTGTGCGTGTGTATGAATTACTTGTTTACAGCCTTTGCTTATACATATTAGGCTGTTTAATTGCCTTTTGACTTTGTCTAACTTGTGTAAACATTTTAAATTTTGGTGTAATGAATCTATCAATCCTTCCCTTGATGATTAATGTTTTTGTCTTAAGAACTCTTTCCCTATCTCAAAGTCTTAAAAATTATTAGACAAAGATGTAAGACTCAATTTAATGGTTGCTTTTTTCTCTTAAGTATTTGATTCATGTAAAATATATTTCTACATGATTTGAGGTAGAGACATAATTGTATTTTTTCTATATGGTGAGCCAATTTAACCAGAACCACTTAATAAATTATCTGTCCTTTCTCTACAGATGCTGCTTCTATTGTATTCACTTACCCCTTCAAACAGGTAGTCACTGCTTTATTCCCCATGGCCTACAATAGTGCCCCTAAAACAGGAGTACCCAATAATGGGCAACGTGCCTGTACTCCTGAAGCAGAGTGTTCAATCTTTTGGCTTACCTGGGCCACATTGGAAGAATCACATTAGGCCACACATAAAATACACTAATACTAATGATAGCTGATGAGCTTTAAAAAAAATGGCAGGGCGCGGTGGCTCATGCATGTAATCCCAGTACTTTGGGAGGCCGAGGCGGGTGGATCACGAGGTCAAAAGATCGAGACCATCCTGGCCAACATGGTGAAACCCCATCTCTACTAAAAATACAAAAAATTAGCCAGGCATGGTGGCAAGCGCCTGTAATTCCAGCTACTTGGGAGGCTGAGGCAGGAGAATCACTTGAACCCGGGAGGCGGAGGTTGCAGTGAGCCAAGATCATGCCATTGCACTCTGGCCTGGGCAAAAAGAGCAAAACTCTGCCTCACACACACACAAAAATAATAAAATAAAAAAATTGCAAAAAAAAATCCCATAATGTTTTAAGAAAGTTTACAAATTTGTATTGAGCCACACTCAAAGCCATCCTGGGCTGCATGTGGCCCATGGGCTGAGGGTTGGACAAGCTCATTCTAAAGCTTGCATTCTAGATGCACCCTTCAAGTCTCTGCCTGAACATCTTCTCTGGGAAACTTTCCCCAACTACATCCTCCCACACACATTTCTGCCTACCAGTGCAGTGGTGTGGTACAAGGGAAAGAATTACCAAATCTATTATTTTGCATTACATGATCTTGTTAACATGTATTATCATATTTTTTCTTAAAAAAAAAAAAAAAAACCAGCGGCCGGGAGTGGTGGCTCACGCCTGTAATCCCAGCACTTTGGGAGGCTGAGGTGGGTGGATCACAAGGTCAGGAGATCAAGACCATCCTGGCTAACATGGTGAAACCCCATCTCTACTAAAAATACAAAAAAAATAGCTGGGCGTGGTAGAAGGCACCTGTAGTGCCAGCTACTCAGGAGGCTGAGGGAGGAGAATGGTGTGAACCCGGGACGTGGAGCTTGCAGTGAGCCGAGATCGCGCCACTGCACTCTAGCCTGGGTGACAGAGCAAGACTCAGTCTCACAATAAATAAATAAATAAATAAATAAATAAATAAATAAAATAAAAATAAAACAGCTTCATTGAGGTATAATTGATATATTAAAAAAACTGGACATATTTAATGTATATAATTTAATGAGTTTGGAGATACACATACATTCATAACACCATCATCACACTCAAGGCAGTAAACATATCTATCACCTCCAAACACTTCCTGCTGCCCCATCTCCCTTTTTGTGGTAAGAACACTTAACAAGATTAACATGAAACCTACATTCTTAAAAAAAATTTAAGTAGGTAATACATTTTGTGCCATAGGCACAATGCTATACAGCAGATCTCTAGTACTTATTCACCTAGTGTAACTGAAACTTTATACCCATTGAACAACAACTCTCCATTTCTCTCTCCTCACAGCTCTTGGCAACAACTATTCTATTCTCTGTCCCTATGAGTTTATTTCAGATGCCTCATATAAGTGGAGTCATGCAGTATTTGTCATTCTGTGCCTAGCTATGTCACTTAGCTGATGTCCTCCAGATTCATCCACCTTGTCGCATATGCCAGGATTTCCTTCTTTATTGAGGCTGAATAATACTCCGTTGTATATATAGAACACATCTTCTTCATTCGTTGATTCATTCATTTTTTTTTGTTTTTTGAGACAGAGTCTTGCTCTGTCGCCCAGGCTGGAGTACAGTGGCATGATCTCAGTTCACTGCAACCTCCACCTCCCGGGCTCAAGTGATTCTCCTGCCTCATCCTCCCGAGCAGCTGGGATTACAAGCACCCACCACCATGCCCAGCTAATTTTTATTTTTTTGTATTTTTAGTAGAGACGGGGTTTCACCATGTTGGCCAGGCTGGTTTCAAACTCCTGACCTCAAGTGATCTGCCCGCCTCGGCCTCCCAAAGTGCTAGGATTACAGACGTGAGCCACCATCCCTGGCCCATTTATTCATTTTTGATGGACATTTAGGTTATTTCCATATCTTGGAATAATTGTGAATAATGCTGCAATGAATATGGGTGTGCAGACATCTTTTCAAGATACTGATTTCATTTATTTTGGATACATACCCAGAAGTGGGATTGCTGAATATAATAGTTCCATTTTTAATTTTTTAAGGAAACTCAGTACTGTTTTCCATAGTGGCTGCACCATTTGGCATTCCCACCAACAATGTATAGGGTTTCCATTGGTCCACATTCTTGCCAACACTTGTTATCTTTTGTTTTTTGATAATGGCCAACAGGCATATGAAAAGGTGCTCAATTTCACTAATCATTGGGAAAAAGCAAATCAAAACCACAATGAGATATTAACTTACACATATTAAGATGGTTATTACATGTGTATCTTGCCAGCCAGGCTCTAAGCTCACAATCACAGGGATTGTGTCTTTTTCATCTTTATCTCCAAAGTCTAGCATAATGCTCATATGTCAATAATTGTTCTAGTAATTTTATCCTAAATTTGCCCTAAATATAATTTCAAAAGGGCTTTAGGGGTAATAGGGCAATGAAACAAAATTAAACTATGTTTTGAATTTCTTTCTTCAATACTCAGAGACAATTATAACATTCAATTACATATTTACTTTTATTTAAATTAGTAAGGCTGTAAATTATGAATGTAAATGTGCTTAGCTAGAACAAATATTGCTCAGAATAAAAAAAGATATACAAATATAATGCTAATATTATACAATATAGGCTATCTCATAAAAATTTGTATTTGTGTACACACATACATAATTGGCTACATTCGACAATGGGGTTCATTTGATTCCTCCATAGTAATTAGAACAGGAGACTTAACTGATTACAGCCATGATGCAGTTACTTAAACACACACACAGACATACACACATGCACAGGCACACACATGCACACCCCACATAAATAAGTTTGGGAAAATTTTAAATTTTCTGACTCAGGACTTTTCAAAGCCATCTCAAAGGAGCTTCATCAAAACATTTAGTGTTGGCATCACTCCACAAGTACTCAGAAATAACTGTTAAAGTAGAAATCCAGTCGAGTAATGGGAAACTGACTTAGATTATCTTGTTTGTATATTTATTTGTCATCTATCTCTCTTATTCATTCACTGCTTTATTTTTAACATCTACAATAGTGCTTAGTAATGAATACACATGCAATACACAAAGGTGCTAACACAATACATGACTAATGATGAGGGCTATGCACACTTATCCAGAATAAGAATTATTTAGTCCAAAAAATATCTGGAAAGCATAAATGCTGTAATTGGATAAAGCTAAAATTCTATTACTCTATTGAAACCAGATATCAAGTGATACTTTTAAACTAAACATGAGGTAATGGTTGAAAAGGGATTAAAACACTGGAATTTGGGCATGCCAAATCCAAATCATTGAATATTCAATTACAGATCTAATAAAGCAGGTAGACAATGAATAGGATAATTGCATATGGAGACCTTGGTTGCAGTCACAACTATGTCACTGTGAGATTTTGGCCAATGAGGTACAATTTCCTCAATTATAAAATGCATTAGAAATAGCTGCCCTCTCTTCTTTACAGAAGGGTTGTAAGAAACAAATACAATCGAATTTATATACCCTTATTATTTAATCATCCATTACAAGCAAAATGTAAATGTGATTGTCCTCACTACGATGAACACTGAAAACTGAATTCAGGATGTTGCTGTAGCAGGCCAGAGGTGGGTCACTTGAGTCTCCGTCGAAATAACTTGCTGGCCAGCAAGTTAGTGGACAGCAGCGTCCAGCTGCGCCTTCTGGATTGGCCACAGCATTTGCAGGTCTTTTTTTTTTTCTTTTTCCCAGGATAGCCCCAGACAATGACTTAACAGGGTGAGGCACTAAGACCCGGACATTACTGCCCAGCATGACACTCTCTCCTCTCTGGGCAAACTTTGCTTTGGGCCTCACTATGAGCTGGCCAAGACTCTCCCAGAGCTATATCTGAATCTCGTGCTTTTTCGCCGCACTGCCCACACCTCCCCTCTTCCCTCTCACAGGAGGGAGCCTGAAAGCCCACCCCATATCCATACTTCTGTTTCTTCTCCCTTTTATCTTTCTCAAACATTAACCTCCAATCAGTGTTTGCACTTCTAACTTTGTCTTGGTGTCTGAGTTCTAGAATACCCGACTAACACAGTCCCTCAAACCCCAATCACCCGAAGCAGCCCATGTCAGTATTTTTCATTTTATATTTTTTACAGAAATGTTCAAATACATAAAAATATTTTGAGCTTTTTATTGCAAGATGCCTAATTTCTTTTTTTTTCTTCCTTTTCCCCTCATTCTTGCTGTCATCTTAAGGATGCTGAATTTCTACTTCTTTTTTCTTCTTGGAATTATATCATGTATTTGTGAACAAGAGGCGATAAAACATTATTTCAAACATACACCTTATCAAATGCTAACCCCCACCTGACATTCACCTATTTTATCAACAGCAATGGTTGAAAGGACTCATAGACATTTCTTGAGAACATAGCATTGAACGGCATGGCCTCGATGAATCAGTGAGTTGGAGCTATCAGTAATCCCCCAATAGCTTTTTAGGGTGAGGGTCAGATTCTTTCTTAATATGAGCCTGGAGCCCTTCTGTAAAGTCCTTGTTTCCATACTGTCCCCGGCTTGTTGAATTCCAGTAGAGAATGACCAGCAACCATACAGCTTTTAGCTCTGACCGGACCAGTGATTTCTTTCGTATCCAAGCTCCAATTTAAACACTCTTGTCTCTTGGTTCTATGTAATCCTCTGCAGGCATACTCTACGATAAGCTCAGTTGGGTCCCAAAAGTTCCAGCTTTACAAATAGCTTCTTCATTAAATGCTCCTGATGTTAACTTATAGGCATCACTTCACACTGACCTTGTGAAAGGAGAACACCTGAGCGGGTATTTGGAAGGTGAGTAGGTGCTAAGAGCTTTTCCCAGAGAGCTCATTGTCTGCTGTCTTACAAAAGAGAGAATCCTGCACATTGTTTTTATTGTTTTAATTTGCTTCTATTGCCTTTTAATTATTTTTGGTTTTCTTTCTGCATCAGTGCTACAATTACATAAATACTCTATGAATTTCCTATGTAAGCTTTGGTACCATTTGGCATCATGGTATACTGTTATTTTCGACAGTATCTTTTTAAAAAAGCTTATTCCCACTAGAAGAGCTTATTTATTTTAAGGTGGTAAATCTGTATTTTCAAATTGTTTCTATCTTTCTCTCGCTTTTTTTTTTAAATTAGCTTTTCAACTTCACTGTAAAATGTCACAGGGCAGAGAATGTACTTGGGAAGATGAGCTTGCATGGAGCCAGGCAAAGCGGATTACAATCTGGGCTCTCTTCTCATATTGAGTAAGATCAATAGCTTCTTCGAGCCTCTGTTTCCTCATCTTTATTGTAAAACAATAATAAAATTAAATCCTCTTAACCTTTATAGGGAATAATATCATGGCCTGTGCAATGTTACTGCAAGAATTAGCACTAATTTGAGGACAGTTTTTCTCTTTGAATGGAAGTCCATAATTGGAATTGTTAATACAATTTTTAGTTTCCCTCAGACATATGCTTGCCTGAAGGCTAGTGTAGGATATAATCTGAGCTCTGTACTATGACTGTGTTAATTCCACTTGACTTAAAGCTACTCGAAGCAGATGATGCTGGAGGCTGGTCCCATGGCCGTTTCACACCCTAGTCAGAGGATTTTCAGTTTCTGTCTTCAAGGTGACATTCACAATTGCTGGTTTTCCATACCACATTTCTTCCCTATACTTGAATTTCTAGGATTACAATAAAAGAGAGCTAATATTCACCAACCCAACAACTTTTTTTTTTTTTTTTTGAGACACAGTGTCGCTCTGTCCCCAGGCTGGATTGAAGTGCAGTGGTGTGATCTTGGCTCACTGCAGGCTCCACCTCCTGGGTTCACACCATTCTCCTGCCTCAGCCTCTCGAGTAGCTGGGACTACAGGCACCCACCACCACACCCGGCTAATTTTTTGTATTTTTAGTAGAGATGGGGTTTCACCATGTTAGCCAGGATGGTCTTGATCTCCTGACCTCGTGATCCGTCTGCCTCGGCCTCCCAAAGTGCTGGGATTACAGGCGTGAGCCACTGTGCCCAGCCCAGCATCTTTAGTGTAAGAAATCATCCACACATGGTAGATGCGTAAGGCCCAACAACTGACATAAAGGCATCACAGTGTCCTGTAAAGAGCACAGATCTGGGAATTTCCCATAGACTTATCCTGCACTGGCTGCAAACATTTAAGCAATAGCTTCTGGTGCCCTTTGCTGCTCACCTGTATCATGAGCATAATGGCTATGTTTATAGTATTTTTTGTTGTTGTTTAGAAGATACTTTTAAAACCCTAGTTTTTATTTTTATTTATTTTCCAGTGGCCAGTTACTAGAATGTTTTTATTTTTTGCATGTTATAAATATTTTCTCTGTGGTTTGAACTTTCAAAACCATGATTGATTTTCCACTCTCTGTTATAGAGTGGTTTTCTTTTCTACAAAGTCAAAAAAGTCGTCCCTTGAAGGCAGAAAATAAGCTTTTGAAATCAATGAAAATGATGGAAGCATTGAATCCAGTAAACCAAAGATAACACAAAGACCAGGCTACAGAGGCGAGAGGTGTCTGGTGAGAGGGAGTGGATGAGTGAGGTGACACTGTTTCTTGTGGACCCCAGTTTTATCTTTCCCATCAATTAGTATAATGGGAAAATTCTTGTAGTGTTCGATGATGTCTTCTACTGAATCAAACTTCTGAAACACAGAAAAGAAAGTTAATGATTTTTAAAATATCTTTTGTGTCTATAGGTTAAAGTATAGCTAAGGTGTTTCATTTTGCATGGGGAAAAGGTGAACCAATTTAATAATTTTTGTATGGTAAGGGTGTTTCAGGGAAGTGGTTTTTGCTTTGTTTGTTTTTTTTCTGAGACATTGTTTTGTTCTGTCACCAGGCTGGAATGCAGTGGCACAATCTCGGCTCACTGCAACCTCCGCCTCCCGGGTTCAAGCGATTCTCCTGCCTCAGCCTCCCAGGTAGCTGGGATTACAAGCATGCGCCGCCACGCCCAGCTAATTTTTGTATTTTTAGTAGAGACAGGGTTTCGCTATGTTGGCCAGACTGGTCTCGAACTCCTGACCTCAGGTGATCCACCCGCCTAGGCCTCCCAAAGTGCTGGGATTACAGGCATGAACCACCACGCCTGACCGGAAGTAGTTTTTAAAAAGAATACGGCAAGCTTGAAGGATGAGTGATAAGAATGATAACAAGGGAGAAAAAAAGTTCTTCAGAGAACTAAAAGCGAGCCCTGTGGCAGCTCTTTAAACTTCCTACACAGAGAGTTTTCCCTCTCTGGAATCAGATCACACTGGTCAAGTTCCATTCTATTGTTATCACAACCTTTCTATCCTAAGGACTCAGATGGGTTAATTACACAGCAATCAAGCCTTGGAATCTCTGTTGCCTCCCAAACCTCAACCTTAGCTCTGACCAGCAAAAATATAGAAGATTCAGGCTTGAATATAGTAAATTGGTGGCCAATGCCTGCAGTGAGCTTGCCCTCCAGTAACGAAGTCTAAGCAATTCTAGTATACATAGAAAGAACAGGGACAACCACAGGGCTGCTTAGCTAATTTAGCTGCCCTCCTTGAGCTTCTTGTGAAATAATGAGGTAGCTGCAGATTTCAGTGTTTCTAGATACACAGATAAAATGTTATGACAATTTAACGGAAAGTAAGATTATTTCAGGTTTAGGGAAATGGGGAAGTGCTTTGTCAAGGATACAGACTTGAAATGGGCTATGTTATGGGTCATTCCAGATAAGTAGACAGGAGGGTTTAAAGACATTAAAAGCAGAGAACGTACAGGACCATGCATAAGGACAGATATTGAGAAGACTTGAGCATATATAGTAATTTTTTTTTTTTAAATTTCAACAGCTTTAGAGGTACAAGTGGCTTTTGGTTACGTGGATGAATTGTATAATGGTGAAGTTTGGGCTTTAGTGTACCCATCACCCAGATAATACACATTGTATGTACCCAATAGGTGATTTTTCATCCATTAGCCCCCTTCTCACCCTCTCCCTCTCTGAGCCTTCAATGTCCATTCTGCATATACAGTAATTCTGATTAGGTGAGAGTTTGGATGAGTTCCTGAAGGAGAATATCGGGAGATAATTAGGAAGAGCTTGCTCAACCTGCCTCCCACGTTTCAAGACAACTTAGATCCTCCTTAGCAAGCCTGTGAGGTGAACAGGGCAGGGGGAATGATCTTCCCTAAAGAGCGAAGGGAATTTCAGCTCAGAGGAGTGGACCGCCTTACTCAGAGTCTCCCATGGCTAGGGAGGGTGAGACCAGGAATGAAGGCTCACTTTTCTGGATACTTCTTTTTATTTTTCAACTTTGCCTATAGCTTGTGACCTCTGATGCTCCAACAAACCAGGGTAGAGATGACACAGCCTGAAGAAAGGGAGCCACGTGGGGGCTACTCTGCCTCTGATTTGGTTTTGTCCACTCCTTCCTCTGCCCGGGGCATCCTAGGTGCAGAAATGTTGCAAGGCCTCAGGAATAGCCAGTGGGGAATGAGATTGACCAGTTAGGACCTCGCAGGGATGACATTCTGTTGGGAGCAGGTAGAAAATAATTTCCTATGCAAACAAATAATTTCATTTAGAGCTATGTGCTGTGAAAATTGTCAGTTGAGGCTTAAGAAGCTCACCAGGTCACTCAGAGGCTTCCCTGGGGCTGTTGGGAGGGAACATTCTTTTTTGTTAGAGGTGCACTGAATAGAAAGCAATTAAAACACTAAAAACCTGTGACTTCCAGGGTCATCTCCTCCTTCCCACCATCATGTGGGGTGGGGGGAGGGGTGTGTGAAGAGCAAACAGACACCACACTGGGGACAAAAATGTGGGGAAAGAAATGTAGAGTGGGAATGTCTTGATGTTAACTAGTCCCTGGATCTAGTCCATTTCTGTCCTCTCTGGTTACATTACAACAAATTTCCTTCTCTCCCGCCTGAGCTCATTTGAATTGGGGTTTGTCTTTTCACACCCAAAGAGTCCTGGTTCAGTCTGTAAGTCCCTTGTCCCCTCTGAAACCTTTACTGGATCTGCAGCAGTTTCCAATGAGATAACCTATGTGTCAGTCTGACTTAGTGTGTTCAGCCTGTTAAAATACTAGGCCAGGAGTGGTGGCTCACGCCTGTAATCCCAGCACTTTGGGATGCTAAGGCGGGCAGATCACTTAAGGTCAGGAGTTCGAGGCCAGCCTGGCCAACATAGTGAAACCCCATCTCTACCAAAAATATAAAAAATTAGCCGGGCATGGTGGCATGTGCCTGTAATTCCAGCTACTTGAGAGGCTGAGGCAGGAGAATCGCTTGAACCCGGGAGGCGGAGGTTGCAGTGAGCTGTGATAATGCCACTGCACTCCAGCCTGGGAGACAGAGGAGACTTCATCTCAAAAAACAAACAACAACAAAAAGTACTATAAACCTATAAATTTCAGCTTAGAAACAGCAGAAATTTATGTCTCACAGTTCTGGAGTCTGGGGAGTCCAAGATCGAGGCACTGGCAGATTCAGTGTCTGGAGAGGCCCATATTCTTGCCTTAATGCTGTGTCCTCACATGGTCCAAAGAGCAATGCACACTTTTACAAGGGAACAAATCCCATTTGTGAGGGCTCCACCTTCAAGACTGAATCATTTTCCAAAGTACTCACCTCCTAACACCATCACCTTAGGGCTTAGGATTTCAACACATAAATTTTGGAGGAATACAAACATTCAGACTATAACACCACCCATATTACGTATACAATAAATATGAGTTTCTACCTGATGCTAAGGTAAGGTACTATCCCCATTGTCCAATGGGTAGATTAATCTCTACTACAGTAGGGTAATTGTAAGCAGAGGGCCTGTGGAACCTAAATGCCTGAGTTCAAAGCCTGGCTCTCCCAACCACTGGCAGTGTGACTGTCAGCAAGTTTCTTGCATTCTGTGTGCCTGAGTTATTCTATGAACAGTGATGGTAATGATAGGATCTAACTTTGACATTCATTGTGAGAATGGAATTGATGCATATGCAGTACAGCATTTAGAAGAAAGCGTGACACACAGTGAGTGCTCAGTACATGCCAGGCCTTACGATTAACTCCTCCCTTCTAGCTTTGCCAAGAACATCATGGGAGAGCAATGCAATCACCAAGAAGTTTATAGACCATTACTGTAAGCCTTTAGGAAGAGAAGAATTTTCTGTATTTCATTTCCAATTTTAAACCAAGCGCAAACTTTTCTTTTTCTGTCTTCATGCTTGGTAAAACAAAAAGTGAATAACAACAACAAAAAAAACTTTTTATGCAGAACTGTTTCACAAAATTGGTTAAATCCACATCACTAAAAGGAAATCTTTCCTAGTTTCAGTCTTCAGAGGGAAGATGATTTCTTTGTCCTAGTCTCATTTCTGTTTTCTTTAATATTGTCCCAAAATAATACATTTGCTATTAATTGTTTTAATAATCTGCTACATGGATGACATTTCATATGAAATTGTAACTTTAACAGGTAGTAGGAAGCAAGACAGGTGCAACTAGTCACATGGTCTTTCCTTTTTTTTGAGATGGAGTCTCACTCTGTTGCCCAGGCTGGATTGCAGTGGCACAATCTTAGCTCACTGCAACCTCTGCCTTCTAGGTTCAAGCAATTCTCCTGCCTCAGCCTCCCAAGTAGCTGGGATTACAGGCATGTGCCATGGCGCCCAGCTAACTTTTTGCAATTTTATATAGATGGGATTTCACCATATTGACCAGGCTGGTCTTGAACTCTTGACCTCAAGTGATCCACCCG
This sequence comes from Hylobates moloch, assembly GCF_009828535.3. Taxonomy (NCBI): domain Eukaryota; kingdom Metazoa; phylum Chordata; class Mammalia; order Primates; family Hylobatidae; genus Hylobates; species Hylobates moloch. The sequence continues at coordinate 75,089,542 of NW_026652292.1, read as the reverse complement.
CCTCAGCCTCCTAAAGTGCTGGGATTACAGGCGTGAGCCCAGCCTGGTCCTTTCTTATTATTGGTTTCTAATGATGGGGTCAAAACTGAAATATTGCCCTGAAGAGACTTTTAAAAAAGATTATACTTAAGCTCTTGCATATTGAATAATCTTTTCCACGGGGACAACCAATGTTATGCTAATATTAGATCTCAAAATCTGTTTAAACCTTTTGTGTTTATTCTGTATATGAACTGTGGGCGATGTTTCCTTGCCAGAAAAGTAAAGAAATCTGTTTGGGTACACACATGAGAGTGAAAGAAGGAATGGGGGAGAAAAGAGAAAGAGAGATAAATGCCAAGCAAGCAGGAGGAGAAGGAAGCAGACAGGGAAGGTGTGAAAAAACCCCATGAGTTAATTATTTGTCTCTGTTCTCTAGTCTTTAACGTTTAGTTTATCAGGTAAATATCTACAGTAGTTTTTAGAAACTTGTAAACATTTGTAAAACAAAAAGGAGAGATCTGGAAATTGAAATCGAAATGTCCCTTCGCTGAGATTTCACAGAAATGTTGACAAACATGACTTATAAAACTGAGATGCAGGGCTGATGTTTGGCAGCAGTTAAGCTCTGCAGGTTGTTTAATGCAGGTGCCTCCTTGGCTGGCTAGTGCCAGTGTTCTACCAATCTCATTCTTGCTTAGGTGCCTACAGAGATCGGCACAGGTGAACAGGGTATTCCGTGGATGGCAGGGACTTGACATGACTCTCTGTGTTCCCAGAATGCAACACTGAGTCTAATATACTGCAGGCATACAATTAATGCTTGGACAGTAAATAAGTAAAGGAGCAGCGGGTGCTGAATGATTCCCCCCAATATGTCCATGTCCTAATCCCAGAATCTGGAATATGACCTTACATTGTAAAAGAGCTAATAGTATTTCATATGGTATAATACAGGATAAAGTTAAGGATCCTGAGAGGGGGTGCTTATCCGAGGTTATCCCAGTAGGCCCTAAAAGCAATCATGTGTTTCTTCATAAGATAGGAGCAGTGGGAGATTTTGATCAGAGAAGAGGAGAAGGTCACGTGACCATAGAGGCAGCGACTGGAGTGATGTGGCCGTAAACCAAGGAAGACAAGGATTGCTGGCAGCCACAGAAAGCTGGAAGAGGCCAGGAGTGATTCTCCCCTGGAGCCTCCGGAAGGAGTGTGGCCCTGCTGATACCATGATGTTGGACTTCTGGCCTGCAGCACTGTGAAACAATAAATTTCAGTTGTTTTAAACCGTGAAGTTTCTGGGGAAGTGATACTTATTAAGCACCTGCCTCTATGTGTCTACCACTATTTACATCAACTCATGTTGATGTAAATAACTCAAAATAACTCCCAAGAGTTAGGCATTGCTGCATCATCTGTGTGGTTAAATTCAAAAGTTGCAAGATAGCTACAAATCTACATGAAATTAAAATAATCTTTGAAGATGCTGTTTCTCATTATGTTTTTCCTGCTGAGTTGGGTGAAGATGCTTTCTTTAATTGAACCCTGGCTAAAGTAGCTAGTTGTTGGCTTGCATTTAGCAGAGCCTTGCTATGTAAAATGCCTTTATCTTGTTTTAAAGAGGTGTGATTATTCCTCAGCAAGACAAAAGGCTCAGGCTGTGAAAAGCATGAGGGAACTGAGTGAAATCCAGACCATCTTCCTCTTACACAGGGCACAGCTCCCTCAGAGGGAAGGCAGGAAGAACTACCTGTGAATTGTCATTTTTTACCCACTCCCTGGCACACAGTAAGCTCCAGGTAAGTGTTAACTATTCTTTAACTGTGATTCAACCTGCAATGTTTTCAAACTGGTGGGGGATTGCTTGTATTTGCCATGGTGTTCTTTGAGTCTGTTTGTGGAAGCGAGGCATGAGAATAGGGTCTGGAGGCAGGGAATCTAAGGACTTCCTAGAACCACATCAAATGGAAACACTTCAGTTATGACAGGAAGTATCCTTTCTATTTACACAGGGCCTAAACTGAGTAAATGACTTTGTAACTTTACTTCATCCTCTTTGTTTACATAGGGCGAACACCAAGTAACCAATGGAAACCTCTAGCAGATATTTAAACCGCAGAAAATTCTGTAAGGGTGCTCTTGAGCCCCTATGCTTGGGCCCGCTCCCACCCTATGGAGTGCACTTTCATTTTCAATAAATCTCTGTTTTTGTTGCTTCATTCTTTCCTTGCTTTGTTTGTGTGTTTTGTCCAACTCTTTGTTCAAGACGTCAAGAATCTGGATACTTTCAACTGGTAATGGAAGTCAATGTTTTCCAAAGTATACCGCATCCCAGAATTGCCATTTACTAGCCGTGACTTTGGGCCAGATACTTAGTATTTCTGTGCCTCAGTTTCACAGTTTGTTAAATTGAAATATTGACAGCACCTACCCCAGAGGTTGGCTATGAGGATTCAATAGATCAAATTAGTCATTAATGGCTAACTGCACAGAATAGTTCCAGTGCATACAAAACCCCACCAAAACTCAGGATTCTGCCTTGGATTTCTTTCTCATTGCTTGATTTATGTATATATATTTATATTATTAGTGAATGTTTTAATTGATTCATTCTTTCACCTGTGGAAATGTATGTTCAACACAAATATGGGAAAAAAATAAGGAATGCAAAGGAGGAGAAAATTCCAGATGAACACAGAAAGGAGCTTCTTAAAACAGACATTTGGTTCTCTCAGATTTCCTTGGTGACAATAATTAGAGCAGCTCATCTGGAGGCAGAGGGTCTAATCTATGGCCTGCCATAGGAGATGCTCCCTATTTGCTAAGACAGTCAGTGAACCGGCTGACAGTCTGATTAAGCTGTTAGGATATTATCACAGAGTCACTCTACTTCCTCTTCTTTATTAGCAGACCAAAGTGGGGCATGTTGGAAAAAAAGCAGCTAACGATCTCAGGTCTCAGTTTCCTTGCCAGTAAATGAGGTTCATTAATATGTCCTTTCCAGAGATTTTTCAAGAACTCCATGTGAGAGCAAATTAAACAGCATTTGGCCCAAGGGCCTGGCACATGCAAAGGCACACCATGTCCACGTCCTCTATTCTCTAAGGAAAAAGAACCCTTAAACCCAAGCATTTAAGAATTATATAATGCTTTCCTGGCCGGGCGTGGTGGCTCACACCTGTAATCCCAGCACCTGGGGAGGCCAAGGCGGGCAGATCACCTGAGGTCGGGAGTTCCAGACCAGCCTGACCAACATGGAGAAACCCTGCCTCTACTAAAAATACAAAATTAGCCAGGCATGGTGGCGTATGCCTGTAATCCCAGCTACTCGGGAGGCTGAGGCAGGAGAATCGCTTGAACCCGGGAGGCAGAGGTTGTGGTGAGCCAAGATCACACCATTGCACTCCAGCCTGGGCAACAAGAATGAGACTCCATCTTAAAATAAGTAAATAAGCCAGGCACGGTGGCTCACGCCTGTAATCCCAGCACTTTGGGAGGCTGAGGCGGGCGAATCACGAGGTCAGGAGATCGAGACAATCCTGGCTAACATGGTGAAACCCCGTCTCTACTAAAAAAATTACAAAAAAAATTAGCCAGGCGTGGTGGCGGGCACCTGTAGTCCCAGCTACTCGGGAGGCTGAGGCAGGAGGATGGCCTGAACCCTGGAGGCAGAGCTTGCAGTGAGCTGAGATCGCGCCACTGCACTCCAGCCTGGGTGACAGAGTGAGACTCCATCATAAAATTAAAAAAATAAATAAATAAAATAAGAAAAATAAAATAAAATAAGAATTATATAATGCTTTCCTAAAGATGAGAAATTCTATGAGCTGAGAGAAGATATAGAAGGATAAGGGGACACTGAGCTGGAAAGCCCATTACCATAGGTATCTTAGGGGGACTATATCCTACTTATTAAAATGACTCAGGAATAGTAATGAAAATATAACTAAAATTTATTGTGGGCTTGATAGGTCCCAGGCACTGTTCTAAGTGTTTTACATTTATTAACTTGCCAATCCTCTCCACAAAATGAAGAACTGACCACTTCTCTCTTTCGTGTTAACGTAGCACTTTCTTAATGTGGTTGTACCTGGTAGATTTATGTATTAATCTATGGATTCACTCATGTACTTGTTCATGTCACAATGTTCCCGGGCTGTAGCAAACGGTGGTGTGGGATATGATGAAGTTTCTCTTCAAATAATCTGATCAATCTTTTATTCTTTAATTCATAGTACCCCCCCGCCCCGTCCTTGTTCTCCGTTTTGCCTTTTTGCCTTTGTTAGATGCCAAGGCACGCCACAGTACAAGGCGTTATCAGTACCAGCTCACATTCCTTTCCTTATTTGGAAAGAGGACTAACTTTTTAGCTTATTACAGACACTCCTTCCCCTTCCTCTCCACTTTCTTTTATATGTCCACTTTATCTAAAAAATATCAAATGTTTAGCCAACCGGGATTAGTTTAGATTGTAAGACCTGACCCCGGCCAATGGCGAAAGGGTACAGGGGCAGGACTTGTGTCAGGAATAAAGGCTCTCATGCCCCTTTGTTCATGTGTGCTCTCATCGCCACTGGCCAAGGAGGCACCCCTCTGTGCACAAGTAAAATTGCTGTGCTAGGAATCCTTTGTTCGAGTGTTCAATTTCCTGAGGATTTTGAGCATTATTCCTAACAGTGGTGAACTGACCTCATGGTCGCCTCACAGGTGCTGACTACTCCTCTCCGAGTCTCAAAAAAGTGCTCTGGTCAGACACGGGATTTAAGCTGGAATCTTTATGCAGCCTGCACATCGATTTCACACGTGTGCCTACCTGAAGCCTGTTGGCAGCCCTAGCAATATGCCCTATTTTGTTACCTGTTGAAGAACAATCGGTGTCTGTGTGAAAGTTCTGGTTTTATCCTGTATTAGTTTGTCAAGGCTACCGTAACTAAGCACTACAGACGAGGTGGCTTAAACAACAGAAATGTCTTTCTTCGCAGTTCTCGAGGCTGAAGTCCCAAGATCAAGGTGTTGGAAGGCTGCTTTCTCCCACGACCCCTCTCCTTGGTTTGCAGATGGTCGTCCCTTCCCAGTGTCCTCACGTGGTCGCCCCTCTGTGCGTGTCTGTGTCCTAATCTCCTCTTGTCATAAGGACATCTCTCATATTGGATTAGGACTTATCCCAATAACCTCATTTAACCTTAATTACCTCTTTCAAAGCCCTATCTTCAAATACAGTCACATTCTGGGCTACTGGGGGTTAGGACTTCAACATGTGGGTTTTCTGGAATGAGGGAGGCACGATTCAGCCCATAACAATGCACACCCACAGATAAAACTGCGACCTGGAGATGTTAAACAGGAATCATTAAATTATTGAAGTCTAGGCTTTAAAAGAACATTTACATTTGAAGAAATTGAAGCCCAGAGAAGTTAAGTCACTGGCCTGAGCTCACATCCTTGGAAATGGTGGCTCATAACTAACTTCGTTCCTTCCTTCCTTTACCCCTTCCTTGATCAACAAAAGAGTTGCAAGAGAAGCCTCTCCTTCCCCCTTCCGTTACTGCCTGTGTGTCTTTGGCCATTTATTTAATTTTCTGAGCCCCAGTTTTCCTACATCTAAGATAGGAAAAATCATGACACCAAAGAGTTGTTGAGGATCAAAATAAGATAATGCTGGCTGGGCACAGTGGCTCACGCCTGTAGTCCCAGCACTTTGGGAGGCCGAGGCAGGCAGATCATCTGAAGTCAGTAGTTCGAGACCAGCCTGACCAACATGGCGAAACCTCATCTCTACTAAAATATACAAATTAGCCGGGTTTGGTGGTGCACGCCTGTAATTCTGCTACTCGGGAGGCTGAGGCAGGAGAATCACTTGAACCTGGGAGGAGGAGGTTGCAGTGAGCCGAGATCTGTACTCTGGCGTGGGTGACAGAGTGCGTCTCTGTCTCAAACAAACAAACAAAAAATGCAGATAGACTAGGCCTGGCATATACATATTCAGTGAAAATTTCCCCTTTCTTGTGGATTGATTTATGTTATTCACGAATATTTTAATTGATTCACTCTTTGGCCCCCATCAGCAGATCTGTACTGAGGACAGGCATGCTCACGTAGCCTGAATGCTGTGGCTGGGTTCACATTCATTTTGGGGACACAAATCTATAGATGAGGAATTCTGACAGACATCAGGAATATCTGCAGTGGCATTTCAGTGCTGAGGAGGGAAAGGAATTTGGCATTAGTGTATGCTCCCCTGGAGGCTTCCTGGGAGGCAGAGTTTAGACGTGTCTTGTAGAATGAGTTTTCTTTAATAGGCAAAGCAGGGAATGGGGGTGCATGAAATGGTCAGAACTGGTCGCTGGCCTGGTAGGCCAAAGTGTAAGATGTGCAGATAATTTCGGAAGGGGTGGGGCGGTCAGACTACATCCTCCTCCTCCAGGGCGACATCCCCCAAACTCTTCCTTTATTTGTTGCGCTTAGCCTGGAACAGGGAGGCTGTCAAGTTATACCCACCTCGTCTCCTCTGAGTCCTGTCCCCAGGGCAAACTGCTGATTCCTCTCCAGGCAGCGGATTTTTACATTGTAGACTTTGTTCTCACAAAACACAACCAAAACATAGGGCTCTTCCTTGGATTTTGTGGAACAATCTCGGACCAAGAAAGTACCATCCTGAAGCAAAAAGAGCAACAGTCATCTTTTCAGACACCCCAGCATTCTGCCTTTGTACTGGTGGCAACAATGATGTTTGCATGCATGAGATTCCCAGATGGATTTAGTTTTCGGTAAACCACTTTAATTCAGTAAGTTTTTACTGAGTGTCTGCATGTCTAAGGGTTCTTGTCATTTTCTGAGATGTGTACCAGTTGGATCTTGACACTCTCTTGAAAGTCTTTCATCAAGGCCAGGTGCGGTGGCTCACCCCTGTAATCCCAGCACTTTGGGAGGCCAAGGCAGGTGGATCACCTGAGGTCAGGAGTTCGAAACTAGCCCGGCCAAACGGAAAAACCCCATCTCTACTAAAATTACAAAAATTAGCCAGGCATGGTGGTGGGTGCCTGTAATCCCAGCTACTCAGGACGCTGAGGCAGGAGAATCACTTGAACCTGGGAGACAGAGATTGCAGTGAGCCAAGATCATGCCACTGCGCTTCAGCCTGGGCAACAGAGTAGGACTCTGGTTCCAAAACAAAAACAAAAACAAAAAACAAAAAAGAAAATCTTTCATCATTTCCTACTGACCTGGGCATAGTGCTCATGAACTTAGCATGACCAACCTATCTTGCAGTTTGATCTCTCATTGCTCCTGCAGCTTTCTGCCTCTGGTTCCTGGTGCCAGCCAAGCCACCATTTCCCAAAGGCACCATCTGCTTTGGGGATACCAGATTTTGCATGATGTATTAGTCTGTTTTCACACTTCTATAAAGAAATACCTGAGACTGGGTAATTTATAAAGGAAAGAGGTTTAATTGACTCACAGTTCCACATGGCTGGGGAGGCCTCAGGAAACTTATAATCACGCGGAAGGCAAAGGGGAAGCAAGCTTGGACCTTCTCACATGGCAGCAGGAGAGAGCAGAGTGAGGAGTGAAGGGAGAGGAGCCCCTTATAAAACCATCATCATATCTCACGAGAACTCACTCACTAGAACAGCATGGGGGGAACTGCCCCCAAGATCCAGTCACCCCCACCAGGTCTCTTCCTAGACATGTGGGATTATGGGGATTACAATTCAAGATGAGATCTGTGTAGGGTCACAGCCAAACCATGCCACATGTGCTACTTACTCCTGCATGGAAAAGCCCTTCTCCTGCCCCCTTCTTGATGTATTCATCTCTCAATGTTCACATATTTCCTCTTCTGCTGATGCTCAGGTATTATTCTAGAGATAGTGGGAGCCACAGCAGGCTTTGGGCAGAAAAAGCTTTTACCTAATAAATTGGACTTCTGTGTGGAAATATGTCTTTGCAGGATTAGGGTTCCTGAAAGAGACACGGGGCTTCTAAGTCATGGATATCAAACTGAATGGAGAGGCCCTTTACGGGAGGAGGAATTGTAGCCAATGTTGAGGTGAGGGCAAGTACAGGGCAAGGAAGAAAAGACAGAAAAGGCCTGGAGATGCCTGAAAGATGACGGAAGACCAGGAGATTCAGAGTGACAGAAGCCAAGAGGTGGAGACTGAGGGTTTCCAAAAGCGGGTCAACAGCATCAAATGGTCCAAGAGCTGAGAACAGGACAATGATTAGAAATAATTTGTACACTCCAGGGAATGATTCAGAATGATACTAAGATCTGGTTGCAAAAGACTGAGAAATGGAGCAGTCCTCCTGAACATGAACACATCTACCAGGCTTAGTTTTGTGGTTACATTGTGTTATTTACATAATGAAAAACACTGAAAAATCTGTAAGTGTAATTGTGTGTATTGTATAGATGGTTATAAGTGATCTATGAAGAATAGAGGCTGGGTGCGGTGCCTGACGCCTCTAATCCCAACACTTGGGAGGCCGAGGCGGGTGGATCACTTGAGATCGGGAGTTCGAGACTAGCCTGGCTGACATGGGGAAACCTCATCTCTACTAAAAATACAAAAATTAGCCGGGCGTGGTATCATGTGCCTGTTATCCTAGCTACTCCAGAGGCTGAGGAGAATCGCTTGAACCCAGGAGGCGGATGTTGCAGTGAGCCAAGATCATGCCACTGCATTCCATCCTGGGTGACAGAGTGAGACCCTGTCTCAAAAAAAAAAAAAGAGTATGATAAATATAGATTATATATATAATGATTTATAGCTATAATAATAAATTATGATGTATAATTCTCTATATAGATTTTATAATAGCTATATATAATGATATGTTTTGATAATGAATATTTATAAATATAGATATATAATAATGGTAATAATACTATATAATACAACATAACAATACTTTAAGTATACAAAATTTAGAAATAATACTGTAACATGATAGTGATGTTATGATGATACTGGTAGCTAAGGTGCATTGAGATTTGCCAAGCACTTTACACACATTGTTTCGGTTAGAGGCTTTTTTTTTTTCTTTTTGAGATGGAGTCTCCCTCTGTTGCCCAGGCTGGAATGCAGTGGCGCGATCTCAGCTCACTGCAACTTCCGCCACCAGGGATAAAGTGATTCTCCTGCCTCAGCCTCCTGAGTAGCTGGGATAACAGGCACCCACCACCATGCCCAGCTAATTTTTGTCTTCTTTGTAGAGACGGGGTTTCACCATGTTGGCCAGGCTGGTCTCAAACTCCTGACCTCGTGATCTGCCCATCTTGGCCTCCCGAAGTGCTGGGATTATAGATGTGAGCCATCACGCTTGGCTCATTTACAAGGTCTTTACATAAACATCCTTGGGTTCTTTTTTTTTTTTTTTTGAGATGGAGTCACGCTCTGTCTCCCAGGTTGGAGTGCAGTGGCTCAATCTCGGCTCACTGCAAGCTCCACCTCCTGGGTTCACGCTGTTCTCCTGCCTCAGCATCCTGAGTAGCTGGGACTACAGGCACCCGCCACCATGCCCGGCTAACTTTTTGTATTTTTAGTAGAGATGGGGTTTCACTGAGTTAGCCAGGATGGTCTCGATCTCCTGACCTCATGATTCGCCTGCCTCAGACTCCCAGAGTGCTGGGATTACAGGCGTGAGCCACTGCGTGCTCGGCCATAAACATTGGGTTCTTTACATAAATATTGATGGGAAAATTTTAGTCTCATTTTACAGGTAAAGGAATAAAGGTCTAAAGGCTTAAGTGAATCCCCTAAGGCATCACGGTTACTAAATGGAATACTGAAAAGCCAAACCAAATTCTCACCCTTTAAATACACAAGCCTCTGACTATATAAAGTAAGATGGCGGAATTTTCTGGAACTTGTTCTACCTAAAATGTCGAGTCATAATTGCAGCCTTAATGTTCAAGCACAGAGCACTGCCAAAGATCAGAAGGAGAGAAGAGGCCAAAACTCATGGCCAAGTTTTGGGTTTATCCTCTTAAACTCTGAAATGATTTGTCAAAATAAATCTGAGTAGTCCTGAAATTTAAAACAAATTATCTTTCATAAATGGGAAACACATTTTGACAGAACTGAGACAAACAGAAAAGGAAAATATGAAAAGGAAAATGTGAAGTCATTTAACTGAGATTTTATTTTCTTAATGTTTCTTGGGAAGAGGCAGAAGCAGGCACACAGAAAGAGAGGAAGGGAACATTTGCTGAGCGCCCAAATACTGCTGGAAGAGCATCAGGTCACATGCATGTTGCTTTTCCAGCACAATCCACACACGGGCTTCTGGAAGGAGGTCTACTAAGAGTAGTTCTTCCGATGGAAAACAGGCTCTGTGAGTGCAATGGTGCACTGGGCACTGATTAGCGCCAAGATGGACAGCCAGGGTTGGAATCTACCATCACCAGGTTCGCCACTCTACCAAGGCATGGCCAGATTCCCTGGAAGGAGGAAAGGAAGGTTCTCAAGGAGCTGCATCAGCCAATCACCCACGGTTCTCCACCTGGGCTGTGAAAAGAACTGTGAGGGCTACTAGAGTCAGCTGGGATTTTGTGAAAAGAGCACTGATCTTGAATGCATGTTCTGTCAGTTTCTCTGCTTTGTGACCAACACATTGGCTTAGCCTCAGTTTCCTCATCTAGGAAATGGGATGTTCCATTTATTCTGTGTATGTTCAAGATACTTTGTTAGCAATGGTATCATTTCCTACCACTGCTGTAACAAATTACTATGAAATTAGTGATGTAAAACAGAAATGTATTCTCTTACAGTTCTGGAGGTCAGAAGTCTAACATGAGTCTTGCTTGGCTAAAATCAATAGGAGAGACTTTGTTTCCATGACTTTTCCAGTTTCTGGAGGCCAACAAGATCCCTGGCTTGTGGCTCTCCCATTCATCTGACCTCTACTTTCATTATCACGTCCCTTCTCTGACTCTGACACTCCTGGTTCCCTCTTACAAGGACCTTTGTGATTATACTGAGCCCACCCAGGTAATGCATGATAACTTCCCCATCTCAACATCCTTACCTTCGCATCTGCAAAGTCTGCTTTTCTATGAAGGTGACATATTCATAGGTTCTGGGGATTAGGATGTGAACATCTTTGGAGGGGGCATGATTCTGTTTATCATAGCAACTTATACATGTAATTTATTTAATTTTACAGCATCAATTCTGAGAGCTAGGTTATCATTTATTCACTAATTAACTAATTCATTCATTTTTAGGTTACCTCCTTCAACAATGATCATTGTACTGGTTAGCTGGGGATAGGTTTTGATGTTGCATCAGTCTTCAGACACTTTCTATAACTTCTAAGCAATCTCGTATAGTTCTCTGCACATAGTCATTGTTCAATAATCATTTGCTCTTTGGGATGGTGGTTGTGGTAGTCATTTGACCTGATGACAAGTATTCCAGCTCTTTTCTCCTTTTGGCCACATGTAGGTTTGTACTTCCTCACCTTCTTCGAAGTTAAGTTTGGTCATGTGACTTCCTTTGGTTAAAGATGTGAAAGCAGAAGTAAAATATGTTACTTCTGAGAGGATGTATTAAGAGTCAGAGTGTGAATGTAGAAGCACACCATTGAGATGGAGCCCCCGGCAGCCTGGGTTTATCCACCCAAACCCGTCCTGAACATGGTATGCAAGCAAAAAATAAAGTTTCATTATGTTAAGCAACTGAGATCTTGGGGTTGTTGCTGCAGCATAACCTACCATATCCTGACTATTGCAGCCTTCACAATCTCTGCTCCTTTCTGGAAGAAGTGAGACATAAAGACCCAACAGTACTTTGGGCAAACCTTGATTAAGGGGATAAACCTTGACGAAAGCAGAAGGAAGCCCCTTCTATTGTGACCTCTATAGTCCAGTTTCCAGATTTCATCTTCAAAATAGTTCCTTAGGGTTGATTTTACTATATTTCATTTTACAAATGAATAAATCGACATGGGAAGTTATTTAGAAACTTGAGAAAGCCACACAGCTGATAATTAGCACAACCAAGCCTCAGGCCTGAAACTCTCCATGTTTTTTTTCTTTGAGACGGAGTCTCACTCTGTTGCCCAGGCTGGAGTGCGGTGGTGTGATCTCGGCTCACTGCAAGCTCCGCCTCCCGGGTTCACGCCATTCTCCTGCTTCAGCCTCCTGAGTAGCTGGGACTACAGGCACCCGCCACCATGCCCAGCTAATTTTTTTTGTCTTTTTAGTAGAGATGGGGTTTCACCATGTTAGCCAGGATGGTCTCGATCTCCTGACCTCGTGATCCACCCACCTCGGCCTCCCAAAGTGCTGGAATTACAGGCGTGAGCCACCACGTCCGGCCGAAACTCTCCATGTTTTTTGTTTTTGAGACGACGTCTTGCTCTGTGGCCCAGGTTGGAGTGCAGTGGCACGATCTCAGCTCACAGCAACCTCTACCTCCGGCTTCAAGCAATTCTCCTGTCTCAGCCACCCGAGTAGCTGGGATTATAGGCACCCTCCACCACACCCGGCTAATTTTTGTATTTTTCATAGAGATGAGGTTTCACCATACTGGCCAGGCTGTCTTGAACTCTTGACCTGAGGTGATCCACCCGCCTCGGCCTGCAAAGTGCTGGGATTACAGGCGTGAACTGCTGTGTCCGGTCCTCTCCATGTTTTTTTTGTTTTCTGTTTTTATTATTTTATTTTATTTATTTATTTATTTTTGGGACAGCATCTCACTCTGCTGCCCAGGCTGGAGTGCAGTGGCACAATCTTGGCTCACTGCAACCTCTGCCTCCCAGGTTCAAGTGATTCTCATGTCTCAGCCTCCTGAGTAGCTTGGATTACAGGCACGTGCCACCATGCCTGGCTAATTTTTTTTTTCTTTTTTTGTATTTTTAGTAGAAACTGGGTTTCACCATGTTGTTCAGGCTGGTCTCAAACTCCTCACCTCAAATGAGCCACCTACCTCGGCCTCCCAAGGTGCTAGGATTACAGGTGTGAGCCACTGCGCCCGGCCTGAAATGCTCCATGTTAAATGCCCTTTTCTACTACAGCCTCCCAGCATTGAGAAATGCAGGGTGATGCAGGGAATAATACATGAAAGCAAATTGCTTGTTACATTTTGCAACACTTGAGCAGAGAACCTTAAGATGCCTATAGAAACAATGATGATGGGCCACGTAGAAGGCATTACCTTGTTCTCCTTCATGAATGCCTCTTCCACTGCCTGGCGGCTATATTCTCCAACGTACCATTCATTGTGCTGGACATCCTGCAGAACAGAATCAATGATAAATATTTTAGGGTCAAAGGGAAGTATGAATTATTGATTAATTAATTCAAAATTTACTTTTGCTCCACCAGTGCCTAATCATAGTTTAATCTATAGTAGATATTTAGTACCTAACATTTAGTCCCTGAACTTGGAGAAGCCCACAGATGCTTGGGGCGGAGAGACAGAAAAAGTTACTGCAGCTGGGGAATTCTGAAGTCTATGGGAATCTGTTGAGAAAGGTCCTTCAGCACCACCTTCAGAATGGATAATAAGCCCGCTATCTATCAGTGCTTTCTGAATCTTCAGCTGCTGAGGCTTGTTGAGGTGGAAATGGGTATTGTTTGTGAAGCCTACATTGCCTTAGTCACATACAAACAGAAGGGAGGGAGAAAGAGGTGCAGAAGGAGCCCATCTCTGCCACTTCCCCAGAGGCACAGGTGCTGCTGAGCTATGATTCGGATCCTAGTTTATCTAGCTTTCTCCATGGGCCGCACTGCTTTATTTATATCAATGTTAAATGATTCTAAATTCTTTTGATGATAAAATCCAGACTAACTGGGAGAAGGAAGTGCAGTCAGGGAGATGCATCATGGACTTGCAATTCCTTCACAGGGTTCTGAGGATCATAATATTAAATAACCCCCCTTGTGAGTCCAGCATCTATAAGGTCCTTCCTCATTTAGTAGCATGTCAATCCATCCCTACAACACATCTTTGAGGTAGGCGTGTCAGGTAGTATTAACCCTAGTGAAGATGGACACTGAAGTTTCAGAAAGTCAAAACCTGGGCTGGGCATGGTGGCTCACGCCTGTAATCTCAGCACTTTGGGAGGGCAAGGCAAGTGGATCACGAGGTCAGGAGATCGAGACCATCTTGGCCAACAAGGTGAAACCCTGTCTCTACTAAAAATACAAAAATTAGCCGGGTGTGGTGGTGCGTGCCTATAGTCCCAACTACTTGGGAGGCTGAGGCAGGAGAATCACTTGAACCTGGGAGGCGGTGGTTGCAGTGAGCCGAGATCGTGCCACTGCACTCCAGCCTGGTGACCCAGCGAGACTCCATCTCAAAAAAAAAAAGAAAGTCAAAACCTGTCACATGGTTGGCAAGAGTTAGGTACGTGACATCAGGTCTCTGGTCTCTCATTCATTTGGAGTCTCTGGTCCACTGGAAAGTAAACCTGATATATTCAATACTGAGATTCTGATTCTGTTCATATGATGTGACGAACACCACATTATCTGATGTGAACACCATTTGGAACGGTATGAGCTAGCTCTAACTCAACCCTGCAGCCTCACTTCCTGCCACCCCATTTCAGACATGGGCCTGGCCAGAAAAAATGCTTGTACTCTGGACACACACAACTTCAGGGATAGACCAGAACTGGCCCTACTGCCTGGAATCCCTCCTGGTCCTCACCTCTGCCTACCCAGCTCAGCCATTCTTTTGCATCAAGATTGGGACCAAAAGTCACCTCTTTTTTTTTTTTTTTTTTTTTTTTGAGATGGAATTTTGCTCTTGTTGCCCTGGCTTGAGTGTAATGGCACAATCTCAGCTCACTGTGACCTCTGCCTCTTGAGTTCCAGAAATTCTCCTGTCTCAGCCTCCCAACTAGCTGGGATTACAGGCATGTGGCCACCATGCCTGGCTAATTTTTGTATTTTTAGTAGAGACAGGGTTTCACCATGTTGCTCAGGCTGGTCTCAAACTCCTGACCTCAGGTGATCCACATGTCTCAACCTCCCATAGTGCTGGGGTCACAGGTGTGAGCCACTGCGCCTGGCCAAAAAGTCACCTCTTATTTGACCTAGTCCCTACACCCAGGGGAGAGCTAGTGCTGAAAAGGTCCACGGCAGAACCGGCTCTGCCTCACTCCAGCAAAGCCACGTGACAGGCTCTAGAGACAAAGGAAACCTTGGAGCTCCATCTCCCGACTGAAGCATGAGCTGTCTGAGCTTGAGGTGGTCTACTGCTTCCAGGCGACCTCTTGGCCAGTCCACGGACTTGGCAGAGCTCAGTCATGGTGCATTTCATCAAGTCTGTTTTTATTTATTTGTCCAAGTTGGAAAACATTTAGAGATTAGTCCTGTGTTTCTCCAGGTGTGGTCGTGATGGATGGCTGGTGAGTGTAGCTGGTGCTCAGAAATTGAATTACATATCTCGGAATCACTTGTATGGGGGGAGTCCCCTTCTAATTCTCTTTCTAGCCCCCCTGAATAATTCAAAGGAATGTTTCATTTTGGCCTAATATGTCCTTAATATCTCTCTGACATTTCTAACCTCTTCTTTAACAGAAGAAGAGCAGTCCTTATGCTGACAGCCATTAGCAGGTGATGGGATCCTGCTACAATTTAATAGCTTATTTTGTTTGCATTGCAATGACTTTTTAAAAAAATTAGGGAAAAATACTGTAAGCCAAAAATAAAATTCTAAGGCCCCCCAACCATCTGAATGGACTTCCTCCTCTGCCAGGGCACTGTTAAAATTTAACCCAAAAGACTTGTTTGGGTCATGACGGGAAGTAGGGGTCAGACATGCCTCATTATATCTCTCCGGCATTAACACCAACACAGATCTTAAGTCTGAGAAGAAGCATTTACAATCTATTCTCTCTGAAGCCTGCTACCTGAAGGCTTCATCTGTACAATAAGAACTTTGGTCTCCACAATGCCTTATCTTCACTGATAATAAACCCTCTGTCTATCAATGATATTCCCTTTCTGTTGATCTCAGGTCTTTAGATAAACTCAACCTATTGCTAACCAGAAAAATTTGAAATTTACCTATAACCTGGAAGGCCCCACTTCAAGCTGTCCCACCTTTCTGGACTGAAACAATGTATTTGTTAAATGTAATCCCAACACATTGGGAGGCCGAGGCAGGTGGATCACCTGAGGTCAGGAGTTCAAGACCAGCCTGGCCAACATGGTGAAACCCCGTCTCTACTAAAATTACAAAATTAGCCGTGCGTGGTGGTGCACGCCTGTAATCCCAGATACTTGGGAGGCTGAGGCAGGAGAATCACTTGAAGCTGGGAGGCGGGGCAGCGGTTGCAGTGAACTGAGATTGCCCCATGCACTCCAGCCTGGGCAAAAAGAGTGAAACTCTGTCTCAAAAAAAAAAAAAAAACAGCATATTTGATTGAAGTTTCATATCTCCCTAAAAAGTATAAAACCGAGCTGCACCCTGACCACCTTGGGCACACGTTCTCAGGATCTTTGGAGAGCTGTGTTAAGGGCCATGGCCACTCATATTTGGCTCAGAATAAATCTCTTCAAATACTTTCCAGAATTTGATTCTTTTCAGCAATGATATAATAAGATTTACCATTTTAACCATTTTTAGGTGTATAATTCAGTGGCATTAAGTACATTCACATTGCTTTACAGCCATTTCCGCTATCCATCTCCAAGTTTCTAATGACTCTAAACTGAAACTCTGTATCCATTAAAGAATAACTCTCCATTACCTCCACCTCCTTCCTCAGGGCCCAGTTACCACCATCCTACCTTCTGTCTCTATGAATTTGCCTATTCTAGGTACCTTGTATACCTGGAATCATATATTTGTCCTCCGTGTCTGGCTTATTTCACTCAGCATAATGTTTTCAAGGTTCTTGTATATTGTATCACATGTTAGAATTTTATTCCTTTTTAGAGCTATAAACTGTTTCATTGTGTGTGTGTGTATACCATTCTGTTTATCCATTCATCCATCAATGGACATATAGGTTATTTCCATCTTTTGTCTATTGTAAATAATGTTATGAACATGTGTGTACAAATATCTGAATCTCTGCTTTCAATTCTTTTGGGCATAGACTAAGGAATGGAATACTTCTAAAGTCACTTTCTACGATGTATAATACTGGTTAAAAAAAATAACCAGAGTAGTGATATAAAGTGAAAACAGGTCACCTTGAAGAATATTATTAAGTAAATGTTATTATTGGCAGGACATAGATATGCCACAAATCATAAAGGTATATTCAAATAGCTGAAATCAGGGAAATCCTGATGTGGTCCAAGCCTGTCTCATGCCTATGAGGAATCTGGGATCTGGGATCTGGGAGGGAGCATAATCTTGTGTAGACCTCTAGTCAGAACCAAGGGATCCCCATGTTTACGAAGAAGATGAAAGAGCAAAAGGAAGCCGAGTGCATGACAAGGGACAATAAAAAGAGGATATGCATTTTTTTTTTTTTTTTTTTTTTGTGATGAAGTCTAGCTCTGCTGCCCAGGCTGGAGTGCAATGGTGAGATCTCGGCTCACTGCCACCTCCATCTCCCAGGTTCAAGCGATTCTCCTGCCTCAGCCTCCCAAGTAGCTGGGATTACAGGCATATGCCACTACGCCTGGCTAATTTTTTTATTCTTGGTAGAGATAGAGTTTCTCCATGTTGGTCAGGCTGGTCTCGAACTCTTGACCTCAGGTGATCTACCCGCCTTGGCCTCCCAAAGTGCTGAGATTACAGGCATGAACCACCGTGCCTGGCCAGGATGTGAAAATATTTTCCAAAGTCTAATTTAAGATTATGAGACCCTTTTAGAATTAGGTAGAAATTAATATGAATATAAGGATAAAAAAAGAGCTTTAGGATACTGTAAGAATTCACCAGAGATATCCTATACACTCTGCTTCTGCTTAGAAATCTTCACAAGCTCTGTAGCACGACAGTGAGTAATAGCAGGGTATGGGATGGAGACCTGGAAGAGGCACATCCTTTGGGGCTTTACAGTGAAAGATTTTAATAAGTAACATCCAATGTGATGGAGAGAAAGCATACAAGATGCAGTGAAAGCTTTATCCCCCCACCACAGGGTAATGTAAGTAAAACATGGTCCCAAAATAACCAATTGTAGTGAATGAGCATATTTTAGAAACAGACCACAAAATAGATGACAGACACACAAGAACACAGTTAGTATCCATTTGCATCTCCCCACTCTTTACATCTCCATTAGGGTGGGGATCATAACCTCTAGCACATTGTCTGGCACATAATAACTGCTCAACTAATGGTCGCTGGACTGTTCAACTGAAATGAGTGTGTAATATATGGATCTTTTGCTGGAAAAAAATTGCAACCTGTATATCCTAGTTAACCCCCCACAAGATTATTGGACAGTTGGTAAATACAAAACACGTGTCTAAATATCTGTATTTTTTGGATTAATTTTTAAAAAACACTTTAGAATCGGAAACATGCCAGTCAAAGAATCTGGTGAGAGACCAGTGTAGTATGTTATATAGCAACATATTTAAAAATATTAAAATACTTTAAAAATATTTAAACCCAGTAATATATAGCCAGAAGGGAAAAAGTTAAAGTCAAACATAAATAATCTCCTTTTGGGCATTGTTCAGGAAAGCTCTATTTAGATGCCAAGTACATCTAGAAGGACTTGGCAGAGAAGTGTCTGCTTACCTTTCTATCACACCTTTTGGGGAAAGGTGGTCTCCAGCTTGTGTATTTATAGGGCGATATATTTTCATGAGGGCTGCAGCTGGCTGGAGGCTGGCATCTCTGAGGAGAACAGGGCGGCATGCCTCCTTTATGATCTGGAAAGGTTAAATTCACATTTCAGTGTGATTTTGTGACTGGTGCAGGCTGTCCCCCACCTCCAAAAAGGAGCTGAAACTCTTTCCTCCTTCCTATATCTGTGAGGACCTTCTTGGTCAACACCACATCAGCTCACTCAGTGACCTTAATTCTCTCTGTTTTGTTCTCTGCCTGTAGCTTTGCCCTTCCTCCTCTCTTTCCTTAGGGCTCCCAGAGTCATCTTTTAAGAATGTAATTCTGGGCCGGGAGCAGTGGCTTACGCCTGTAATCCCAGCACTTTGGGAGGCCGAGGCAGGGAGATCACGAGGTCAGGAGATC